>NW_015150673.1:871911-888631 GCF_000732505.1 Cyprinodon variegatus | reverse complement strand
GATATCAAAAAAGTACTCCAGAGTGTTGTTCAGCATGGGGGTGAGTAGAAAATGAAGGCTAATCATGTTTTGGGTGTACTATTCCTTTAATTTCAGTTCAGGAACTGTAAGGAAGTCACTTTGCACTAGTCCTCCTAGGGTTCTTTGAATGATCCAGTTAAGTGTTCAGCAACTGTCTTGAAAACTGAAAGAAATTTTATAACAAACTGATTAATATTCTCTTTTCCAAAGAGGAGGGAAATTGTCTCTGTATTAATGAGTGGTCAAATTTGTTATTGTATTATACTTTATAATAAAATCTCTCTCTGTTATTGTCTAATAGCTGCTGTTTTATTGTTTTCATTTCCATTTTAGGTTGTTTTCTGGTTGTATTTGGGTTCTTATGTATTTATTGAGTACCCTCTGATGGCCTCTTGTGTCAGTCTTCTTCTCCTTGCTCCCTTCTAGATTCTTCTGTCTACACCTGTTCCTCGTCTGCTAATTAGTCCACACATTGTTTTAATCTCCCATATATACACCTCCTGTTTAGTCACTCTTTGCTGGTTCAACAACATTTTTGATCCTCATGTTTTTTTCCCTGGATTTCAGTATTTTTTTTGTGGACTTTTCCTTCTGCTGCCCCTTTGGATATTAAACTTGCAAGACACCACCTCAGCTTCCATCTCTGCATTTGGGTCCTTCAAACCTTCAGACAATATGACAATATGATTATTTGCTCTGAATGTTGTCTTTATTCTATACTTTTTGTTTTATTTTCCTCCAAATGTTCGTATGTATTGAAACACCCAGTGTACTGTTCTATTTAGTTGCATGTATATAACTCCTTTATTTATGTGATTTCTGTTTGGCTTGAGGTAGATAAACTGAGCAACTTTTTGGCCTCTTGATATAAAAGAGACACCAAATAGCCCTTGAATAAAACAATTCTGTCCTATTAATGTTTACTTTTGAATTAAGGAACTAATATAATTGGAGTTCTTTAAAATGAATAAACTGTAATGTTGAAATTAGATGTTTAATGCCCAAACTTCTTACTCTATGATTGCTGCTGTAGTTTATCAGCTTCACATACCAAAACATACTTCTGATATCCTTTCCTGTAGAAGATATTTCAGCCGCCTTTAGAGCATTTTTTATCTGTATGGCACAAATGTTATTGTTTACAAACCCTTACAGCTCGAGCATTGTCTCTCTTCAGATTTACTGGTTTTCTTAGTTGGCATCACTCTCCATGCTTTATATTCCTATGGTACCATTTCATCTTTCAAGCATTGTTTGCAAGCCAGTCTTATCTTTATTTAGACACAAGCCAGTGACATATAACAGTAAATAATATGGATGCACTAATTACATTTTGGTAACCAAATATGTCAAAATGTAAACTGGTAAAAACCAACAAAAGATATTTTAAACATGTAGTTGAGGTTTTGATCATTGAATATTTTTTATATGTCTGCCCAGTTTTTTTGTCATGGCTTTAATCTCTCCTCACAACTGTAAAGGTATTCCAATATCTGAAATGACAGACAAAGAAATTCTAAGACAAGCCAACTGTATACTACCATAGGTCACATTACATGCCAGTGATATACTGAAAATATTTTATTGCAAATTTATGAAGCTGCAGTGCCCCATTTAGGTTTGGAGGATATTTATTTTAGCTAGGTCCACACTGTAATGGAGCAACACATCCCTGATCTACTTTACAGTTTCAAGAGAGTGCATGATCCTGTAATAAATACAGATCTGAAGTAACTGTTAGATTACAAGGTCATCATACTTTACATTGTGTCTTAGTTTTGATGATGATCAGTAAAGTGAAAGGCCCATAGAGAAAGGCTTTGAGGAAATCTATGAGGTTTTTCAAACTTCAACTGGAAAAATTGTTTTTCAGTTTCCCTAATTAAACCACAGAAGCACTACATATGTATGCTCTTAAAAACTTTGATAGATGTATTAACAAATGCTCTTTAAGCGTCATTGTCATTTTGTGTGTGTGACATGTACTGTTAGAGTATCTCTCTGAACACTGGATAATAATGCATACTAATTCTAATTTAGTAATGAACCATCCATGTATGTTTTTCTAGCCTTCTCAAAAATAGGTAATGGAGACTGAATTAGTCAATGGCATCTGCACAGTGGACATTGACTCTGAATGTGCTGTTACACTACTGCCACCTAGTGGAGTATGTGGGTTTAAGGAATTTTTTGTTCTGATAGAAGAAAGGTTCAAAGTTGCATGGTTGATGTGTATGTATCCCCGAAAAAACTTGGAATATCTGTCACAGGTACAGTAAGGCAGGCATAAAACTACCAGTCTAAATGAATAACAAATGATATATTTCATTAGCTGTTTGGAGATGTAGAGTATGTGAATTACAATGGAGATGGTGAACCAGACTACAACATATATGTAACACAGCAATAGGAACCCTGTTTGCAAATTTAGTTCAACTGGACATTGTTTCCTAACAAAGGTCCCAAGTCTTTAAAAATATACATAAAAGACAACAGCCCCATCATGTGGCCAAGTTATGCATAACAAACAGGGCTAAGTCCAGAAATACTTCATACTGGCTAAATATCTGTGTTGTCAAAAGTACACACATTTGTTACTTATGATACTGCAGTTTAAAAACACTCTGGTAAAAGTTGAACTTTCATCTTGACCTCTTTACTCGAGTAAAAGTAAAAAAAATATGTGCTCCAGAAACTACTTAAAGTATACTTAAAAGTATAAAGTAACCTTTAAAAAAAACAGCCATTTGCCACTATATGAATTGAAAGCCCAATTTTTCGACTATTTCAAAAAAGGACCAAGGATGAGGGAGGTCTTGTTGGTCTCTGTCTCCATCTCCCGATATGCTCTCGCCTGTGTCCGACCTTTCAGATATTTCGACATCTTTTTTACTTGACATCTCTGCTGAATATATACCATGACTTGCAAACCATGGCAATAATTTGTATGCCTAAAACCTTTTTTTTTCTAAAATAGGAAGATTGTTATTGCTAANTGTTTGCAAAATTTAGTTTAACTGGACCTTGTTTTCTAACAAATGTCTCAAGTCTTTAAAAATATACATAAACGACAACAGCCCCATCATGTGGCTAAGTCCAGAAATACTTCCTACTGGCTGAATGTCAGTGGTGTCAAAAGTACACACAATTGTTACTTAAGTAGAAGTATACTGCAATTTAAAAACACTCTGGTAAAATTGGAAGTATCATCTTGACATCTTTACTCAAGTAAAAGTGAAAAAATATGTGCTCCAGAAACTACTTAAAGTATAAAAGTATAAAGTAACCTTTAAAAAAAACTGCCATTTGCCACTATATGAATTGAAAGCTCAATTTTTCGACTATTTCGAAAAATTCTTTGAGATAGGAACAAGGATGAGGGAGGTCTTGTTGGTCTCTGTCTCCATCTCCCGATACGCTCTCGCCTGTGTCCGACCTTTCAGATATTTCGACATCTTTTTTACTTGACACCTCTGCTGAATATATACCATGACTTGCAAACCATGGCAATAATTTGTATGCCTAAAACCTTTTTTTTTCTAAAATAGGAAGATTGTTATTGCTAAATTTAATGAAAAATACATTATGGGTTTCCCTTTTGTCTACAAATAAAAAAAAAGGGTAACTTTAGTGGTACACACCCTCGTATAACAGGACTCCCATCATCCAACTAGGGCTGGAGGAATTGTTCAGATAAACTACCATTAATTCATTAGATTAGCCTGAATAAATTCTACACCTAAATCAAAAACAGAATTACCAACAAGCTTTAAAAACTGAACAAAAATATCAATGTACAGGATTGCAAATCTGGCAAAGACACACCCAAAAAGATTGGCTGCTACAACCTGCCTCAAAGTGATCTTTTAATTAATTTTTTTCCCCCCGACTATTAATCCAAGGGCCTAAACTTGAATGCTGGAAGCATTTTTTGGGTTTCTTTTTTGTGGATAAGAAAATTCCAAAAAAAAGACAAAATGGTCTATAAAACATACTTTCATCCTGAATGTAATTCCTGATTTGCCTATCATTTATTTTCATACCTTTTTTTTGTACCACTAAAACTATTTGAAGACTGCAAATCCATTTCATGTGCAGAATGAGAAGTGTGAATAAGTCTCAAGATGCTTACTTCTTAGCAAAGGTTCCACTTGTGAAAGTTCCACTCGTGTAAGACCTTCCTTTTTTAAAACTGCAGACTTGCAGTCCAATCCACTCTCATATATTTTACGAAATGAAACATTGATGTACCCTCCAAAGCCTCCATCCTTCTTACTATATGTTTCACAGACAATAGCACTTTGCCAGCAATTTGTTTCAGCCAAGATGTATGGTGTAATAAATATTTAAAATCAAATTTGGCAAAAAGACATAGATGGATGTGGCACCCCAGGCTGTCAAGGGAGCTGCACTTCGAAGTGCAGGGATGTCCCCACAGAGCTCTCTTAATCCACTCACAAAAGCATCTGTACAGTATATGTAGTATCTGCATCACTGTAAGGAATATTTCTTTGTTGCAACAAAACAATGTTACAACAAACATACTGCCTAGGATGGAAACTTCTGCCTCACTGAAATGAGGAAGCTCTTTAACTTTAAAAACAAAAAAAAATATGTTTGGTTTTGTTTCAGCTATTTTTGGACTTTTCCATTAAGCATATTTCAATCAATTAATAGGGGGGAAAAGACAGCATTTAGTCTCCACCTGAATAATTTCCAAAATCCATACACTGATTATACAAAAATATGAATTTATAATGAAAGCATGGCTATATTTCACAAAAAAACATATCCTGTTATTTTAACACATTAATGATGGCATTAAGATGCAGTACTATTGTTTGACCTTCAAAAAATGATGTTTAAATCTCCTTGTGAGGCTCAGTCAAAACAACTGAGAATAGAGAAGTAGGCTACAGTCTATAGGGGTTAAAAGACAATGTTTTCTTCCACAAATGCCTGACAACAGCTGTTATCACCACAGAAAGTTAATCCTGGGTTGCATTGGAACCTTTTTTTGTGAAGGAAAAAATGTACAGCAACCCTTGAAGTGCAGGAACACACTTTATTTGAGATCTAAGGCTTGTGGCCTTCTTTAGAGTCATTTACAAGTCACCACACAATTTGCATTTATATAAAAGGTATAATCCCATAACTTTTCTATTTTTTTTTTCAAACCACTGTAAGGTAATCAATTTATTTCTATTTGCAATTCTGTCTCATTATATTTTGTTTTCTCTTTGCATTTGAGAGTTTTACTGATGAAAATGTAATTAAAACACATAAATGGTCATTTAAGACAGTTACAATTAAACTGGGATAGAATGACAGAAGCAAGACTGCCAGACAATCAGTGCAGCTGGGCCCTCTGACCATTAACATCAGGCAAGGCTGGTGAAGTCTCTTTCCCGACAGCAACACTGACAGATACCGACAGAGGTAACAGGCATTGTATCAGTGATTTAATGCTTATAGGTAAATTTATTATGAAAATGTTTTGTTTTTACTGCTGTACATGTTAGTAAGTTGTATGTTCCTTATATGTTAAACCATTGAAGAAGAAGTACAATTTGTGTGTGTTTGCTGTCCTTTTACTAATATCTAATGGAACTTTAAAATTATCGCTGTCTTTTTTTGGTTAGCCTCTGAGGTGAACCAAAACATCATGAAATAACAACAGAAGTTTGATGTCAACTACCTAATTTTAATGCTAAGATGCAGTTGGTTAAAGTCAAATGTGTTTATAAAATGCATCTGATCTCATACAGTCAGTCTTTGCCAAAACATTTCTTCTTATGGACAGTTTTTATATATACATTGCTGCTTGTTGGTTGCAAACTATATGATTTTTTTTTTATTTAAATTTAAACAGAAATAGATTTTCCCACAGAAGAAATGTAAAAAAAAAAATTTCTGTAATTATAAAGAAATGTTATAAAACTTTGCTATTGACTCAATTTAATTTTGCTATTGATATTGCTTTTGTGGCTCTGAATAAATTTTGTTTTTCTGTACAAAAAACAGCACTTTGATTCTTAAAGTCTGTTGACCCCCGCGGTTAGATTGTCTCAATCCAGCCGTCATACAGTTTGGAGTATGTAGCCAACCGGGGTACAGTATCTCCTCTAGAGACACAGTATTTGACTTTTTCCAGGTTTATATGTCTGTAATGAGATGATTGAACATAAAAGAAAAAAAATAGTTTTGATGCATAAGCAGAACACTGCAGAACACCCATCAAAAAAAGTTTCTGAATAGTTGCAAAGGTATGCCATCATCCTGTAGGAGTGACAGAACAGAGAATGTTCAAAATTCCCACATCTTCCCTAATCTTTGCTTCCTTTTGTAGTTGATTTTTTTAAGACCCTTCATAGCAATTAGAATTTATTGTTGAATTGTGTCAGAAGATGAGGCAACAAAGCAGCAATCCTCCTTTGAATTGTAGTTTATTTCTCTTAATTTTTTGTTATCAACATTGTGAGAATACCATACCATACCATACCAACTTTATTTATTAAGCACTTTATGCAACGGACAGGACCAAAGTGCTGTACACAATCATAAAATACAATAAAAAAATAATAAAATAAAAAACAAGTGTAAAATACAAATTAGTATACAAAGAGAATAAAACAAAGTAAAACCTCTAAAATTGTGCCAAAAGCCAAGGAAAAAAGATGAGAATCTCATTTTATGAGCATCTAGAGTCAAAATATCACATTTCCATGATATTAACAATGACATTTAAGCTAAACATGTATAAAATTGTGAAAATACTTTGAATCTAAATCAGAAAAGTAACAATTATTTATACTCCTACAAAAAAATACATTACTGATTATTATAGTTATAATAACGTCATTTAATATTAGTTGGCTTTTAATATATTGACTTATAGAGTAACCACCACTTCGATTAAGTTATGCTTGTTCCACAGAATCTAATTGATTCTGCTTCCTATAACATGCATTAAAACTCAATTACTCAAGGGCAATGCGTTTTTTTCTTCAAAAGTCAAATAACCAGGTCATTAACTGGAATCCACGAACATTAATGCAAGTTGAGTAAGAGGGTCATTCATTTGATTTAGGTGTGTTTGACCAGGGAGATATAGTATCAAAGAGCCATAGGATGCCAGCACCTGAGGTTTGAGTTTGACTTTGAATAAGACTGAAATGAGCTGGGAAACTAGTTGGGCTATCTGCATTTAGCCTAAACAACATGTCTTTCCATGCTATTTGTGGCCTGCCAAAAATCTCGTAATATCCACAGGGCCTTTATCCAGACAGCAGGAAACTGTACGTTAAGAGCCAGAATAAATGTAGAGGTACATAAATACAAACCCAGGACTTTTGGTTTCATAAAGCTTAATAACTATTATCCTAAAGCTGGGCATACACTGTGCAATTTTTTCAATCTTTGCATGCAGCTACAGCTCAAACTGTACAACAACACCGTAGGGGTTTGTCATACAGTGCGAGTTCACAGCTCACGATGAATGTTTATCACGACGCTCTGATGTGATGTACCTGCTCACACTATACGTCTAAAGACCACCTCGGCCTCAGCTCCGCAGTGAGATTGCGCTACTTGGACTCGTCTATCCAGAAGCCAAAAGAGTAGAAAAGAAATTTTGTACTGAAAGCCCTAAAAAGAAAAGGCAACAAAGTATTTGGACAAAGACATGGCTGAGCAAAGGTGGCAGCTACCGTTTGTCAATTTTACAGAAAGAACTCCATTTCACTCGCACCCCTGCCATGATTCTGTGTTTCATCTGAGAAGAAGAAGAAGAATCCTTGTTTACACATGCTAACTGAGCGATTTGCCCACGACTGTCGACTGAAAATCAAACATGTTTGATTTTCTCCCGACCTCACGATTCCTAATCGGGAGGTGGTCTTGAGAGGCTGATTGCCCCTTGTTACCCACTGTACACTACACGACGCACAATCAGGCTGAAAGACAGCCAGATCGAAAAATTCTAGCACGACTGGAAAGTCGCCCCGAAAAGATCAAACATTTTCACAGTGTAAGCCCAGCTTAAGTCAAGTTAATCCTGCAAGTGACTCTGTGAACCAACTCTTGTGGCTAGCAGGAGTTGTTTTTTACTTGTCTTGATTTTGTTGCGCATTTTATTTGAAATGAGGTAAGGTTATAAATATGGAGCACTTTACTTGAGGAGCCTGTAGATGTTGGAGAGCAATTATTCAGTCTGCTCCATGTGATTCGATTTGTTTTAACCTAACAAATCATACAATTTGTAGGCATTACTGTTTTTACCAGAGCAGGAAATTTATCTTAAATTTCAGCCACATTTCGCTCATATGACACGAGAACAAATTTTTTGTACAGTGCTTCAGTTTTATGCTGAAGGTAAACTACCAGGGATATAGCTGTTACCATACACATGCACATATGCCCATCAAATTGCTCAAAATGCATTCATGGTGGATAGAGTTTCCCTATCGGCCATGCAGGACATAATGGCTTTAATTACTCAACAGCTTTTGTCCAATTATATTGTATAACAGAGCTTTTCAGACAGGAAAGCTCCCAAAATATTTGTCACCAACCAAACATGATAGGTGTTTGATTGGTGGCTTGTCTGATACAGAACTGAAAGTATCAGTAAAAGCAATAACTGATTCAGTATCAAAGCACTACCTATTCTTATATTTTAGGGTTTCCAGATATAATTGTATGCAAACATTGAATTCACATATACTGAATAAGAGATTATGTTTATTTATTATGATTTTTAGATGTTCTTTTTTATCAAACATGTTTCAATGTTTTGTTGTACATAAACCTTTTACAGCTTTTTCAGAGTGAGCTATAAGGACAGAGATATATCATTTTCACATGTAGATCTGAGGCCTGTGCATTATCTCATGGGGTTCCAAAAAAGTAAAAAAAAAAACAGTCCATTGGACTTTTTTTCCAAGTTTGAGGACGTTTTGCTTCCCATCCCGGAAGTTTTTACAATTCAAAATGTCAGAAATAGCGTTGAGTTTGAAGCTTTATAGAGTAGCCCAAAACACAGTCTTGTTTTGGCTTAGAAAAAATGCAAATTTTATCGGAAGAATGGGTCCACCCCTTAGGAATGGGGAGTTGTTTGGGTTCTTTGTTAGCCTGCAATACCCGATACTGGTCTATGCCTCGGTTCAGACTGCTGCTGTCTCACATGGTAAAGCTCTTACCAGTAATATTCATTGAGCACATTTTCCCTTTAATTTGAAGAACAGGCAGAACTTGCTTTTATAGTAAGCCAGGAATGACGGAAATGGATTCCAGTGCTTCATATTATATGAGGATTGTTTTGGGTAATGGATCCTTTTATAATTAACCATATCCAAACCGATACTGTGTTCATTGTTTTTTACCATAAAATATTTTACCATAAAATATGAATAACAATTGATCAAAATTGCTATTCATATTTATTTTCAAATTATCTTTTTAGTGTTTAGAATGTTCCTATAAAAGTGTGGAAAATGAACAATAATAATGCTAATAATAATAACAATATATTTTTTTTTATCAATGGAGAATGTCCTCCTTACAAGAAATCTTAAAGAAATCTTTAAGAATTTTTAATTAGTCATTGATTTATAAAAAGTTAGTTTTCATTTTGCTCTTCATTTGGATGGAAGTCAGAGTACCCAACAAGAATCCTTGAATGCAGAGAAGAAAAGATAATTTTGTTAGAAATTATTATTTTTTGTATTGCATTTTTTATTTTTTTTGCTTTTGTTAAACTTGTATTGTTTAAATACAAGTTTTATTTTAATTATTGATTTTCATTTTGTGATTGTACCTTACAAAAAAGTAAATTAATACATTTGCAACAATAGATTGTTTTAAAATAAATTAATAAAGCTAAAAAGTACCAGTTCTTTTGTATAGTAGGCCTCTTTTTCACCAATAAGCTAATATCCCAATTATATGGGATAGAACTTCCTTAAGGTTTACTAACAGTATGGGTAGGAAAAACAAGCTGTGAGACAGAGGAGAAAGAGATGGAACAGGAGGCAAATGAAAGAGGTGGAAGGAGTGCAAGGGAGTTTTTAAAGCAAGCTGAGCCACCAACTGCACATCTTTTCTCTTATCTTAATAAATAATGAGTCTGCCACAGGCTGACAATGAAGTATTTTAAAAATAGTTCTAATGTATGGCTCTGAAGTAGGTGGCTGGGCATTGATATATGGCACAAACAGGCTTGAAAACAGGTGAAATATTAATGGGTTTCCTTGGAGTTAATGGGGATTTACCTGATTGCAGTGTTGTGAATCAGCAGCTGGGATGATGGGGTTTAGAGGAGCACAGCAGAGTGTGGATGACAAATTTGTATGAGTGATTAACAAAAGATATGATTGAACCACATTTCTGGCAAAAGTTAGTATTTTTGAACAAATAAATACCTCCTAGTTATCTTTTTTTAGACATTTTAATCTCTTTCTTATTAGCTCTTATAAAAATAGCACAATCTTTCTCTTTTTGTGTTCCTAAATAATCTCAAGACAGTTGGGTTTGCACTTTCGTGGGAGCTGCCTATCATATCTTAAGACACCACAAGGGAGCAGTAGTGTGAAAGGAGGTTGGTCAGTTAGATGATAAACAGCACCTCATATTGGTGAAGAACAACTGAATTCTGTGTCTTTCAAGACAATTTTTTTTTCACTTTTTTCTGATGCAACATCCCGTAAGAAAATTAAACAAAGCAACAAAACGTAGTTCGAACTGGTGCAGGCATCACTTAAAATACTTAAACATCAATCATACAAAGGCTTTGTCTGGATTTTATTAAAATATAAGCATGTTATCCTGTGTAAATAGATTTTTAAAAACATTCCAGAGTTATGGTCTCTGTGCCGCACCAAGGAGAGGAGAATTAAAACAACAGTGACACACTGAAGTATGAGGTTCTGTGCAAGTGCTGCACAACCTTTCAAGAACACATGGAAATGCCATCAGGCAATGAAAAGGTCAATAGTTGGAATAACTTATTCTAACAAAAATACAACTGTATTGTACAAGTGTATTATCTGAAAGTACTTCCAGATCGTCTCTTCCTTTTAGCTGTTGCCAAAATTGGATGCAGACACTGATGTCCTTTCAGCAAAATCTGACATGCAGAGGAAGTGGGCACACTGAAATCTAAACATGATGATCTGTCTTGTCAAATGTCAAATCTGCATTTAAAATGCATGTGTCTGTGCGGGTTTATGGCACATCGGTCTATGAAATTACTTTTGACTGAGACTCAATTGCCCAACATTTTAAATAAGTTGCCTATATTTTTTTTGTTCATCTGTGTCTGTCTGACTTTTTTATAGCTAACACAGCTGCTATCCCAGGATGTCATATTCATATGTTTTCATTTAATGTTTTCTTATTCACATTTTTTAACCCGTCAAACAAACAACTTAGTATCCTTGTTTTTATGCAATAGTGAATCAATTTGTTTAAAATGTTTATACAGTAAGTCATAGTTACTATTTTAAAATTTCTAACACTTTCCTACTCTTGTTTTAATGTTTTCTACTACACTATATCTGCATTTGCTTTTGGTTCTGCTCTTTGTTTTTTGCCTGTTAATTGTTACAATATGAAACAAAAATAATTCTGAAAGTTCTTGCTTGTTGATTATGTCAGGGTTCCTGTGTGTGTTAGTGCTAGTGATGCAATTCTTCCTGAGAGGATATTGGTGGAGAACCTAGGTAGCCTACACAGGTGGAGCTCATTAGTCTCATTAGAGTTCTGGGCTTTAAAGAGCAGCTCGGCCTTCACTCAGCGCTAGTTTCTTGTTGCTGTGTTGCTCTGCCATTTCCTGGCTACTCGTCTCTACATTTGGGTCCTCAAAAACCTCCACCCAATCATGACAGATTATCTGTTAGCCATATTACTATATTTCACCTACGATAAATAAAATGAATTTAAATAGATCGTTGCCAACCATAAAACATCCCCCTGGTTGATCTGAGTCGATGCCTGGAAACATTGAAGAATCTGCAGTAGGCAGCACTTTTTTTAAGCTGAAGTCTAATTTGAAAGTACCAAAACAGCAAAAACACAAAGGGTAGAGATTAGCAGCATGTTTAAAGCAAAGATAAATCAATTTTTTCCCCCCTCAAGGGTTGATTTGGTGAGATTTTGCTCTTAATTATTATTATCTGATGGCTTATTGGCATTAGATGGAAAAATAGAAAAATTATTTTGATTAAATAGGAGAGCAAATTGGCCAAGTACTTAAATGTATTTTTATTAACAACCCACTACAACTTAACATTTTTAATAATATATTTGTTGAAACCAGTCCAACCTTTCTTACTTTAAAAAAAAAAAAAAAAAAAAACCTTCCTGAAATTGATGGAAAGTTCCTTTTTCTTGCTGTTTTTTTTTGTTTTTGTTTTTTAGGCTTTTTCAATCATGTTTGCCATTTTATATAGCATATACAAACATAACTTTAGTTGGAGTTTCTGTTTTTAATTCAGAGTCTGGTACGAAAATTGATGTTATATTTGCATGTAACCAGTAACCACTTACTTTTTTTTTGTTTTAGTGATGTTAGGTAAGACAATGCAGCTTCTTTGTAAAAGCTTTGCTGCAGATTTTCCTTGTACATGACTTCTTACACACATCACATCTTATTCTATATCATATCTATTATATTTTTCTTAAAAAAAAAACACTATGGGGAATCATACACCCTTCTTCACGTAGTAATATCCTATAAAAACATTGTCAGCTTTTTTTATTTTAATTATTTTACTCGTTCTGGACAGAACACCACTGCTGGATGGAATGAAAAAGCAAATATTAATATTTGCTAGCGATACTCTGGAATGAAAAATATAGGAGACCCAGGGAAGTGTTGTACATTCCATATTTAATGACATGTTTACTTTCCAGTTCAGTGGACCTTTTTATTCCAAAAAACATGATGTGGAAAGACCTTGAAGGCACGCAAATGATAGCTTTATTCGGCCTAATTTTATTTGCTTTTGAATTATCTTAAAGTTCGAAAGATTTTCTTTAGTACTAAAAGTACAAATGAGTTGAATTAAGTAGGTAAAACTTTAAAATTTTTTATCAGTGCATAAAGATGAACAGTACAGTATTTGGCCCCTTGCTACTAAGACCCTCCATCCCACGCAACTTTATCTGAGGCAAACTTAAACAAGCAACAGCAAAGAAATATTTTCATAGGCAAAGATGCCCTACAGTCATTTAGATGTGCTCTGATACAGCACATTGCTAAAGTACACCTGCCTCTTCATACTTTTTAATTTTCTCATTTTTAAACCTATAACTTTAATGCACTTTCTTAGGATTTATGTGATACACCAACCTCAATCAGCCTGATTCTATAAATACTGTATGTTTTAACATATTACCTGGAAATGTGATTTAATTAATAACACTTTTCAGTACATAGATGCTTAAATTGAGCTTTTTTTGTCAAGGACTCTTTTTTTTTGTAGTGATATTTTAAGAAGGGTTGGGTTATAAAAAATATTCAAGGTTGATACATATGACAGTGGTATTCAATCCATTATCTGAAATAAAGTGTGGAACAACTGTAAACCAAAGACATGTTTTTGCACAAGTAGTGCAAAGACAATGCAGAGAAGCAGCCAAAAGAGTTGCAGTAAATCTGGAAAAACAGCAGAGATAAAACATAAAAGGAACTCATGACATTCTGTTAAATGCAAAACTGTTTTATAATAATAATAATAATAATAATACATTTTTTTGAAAAAGCGCCTTTCTGGACACTCAAGGTCACCGTAAAAACGCATAAAAACACAGTGTCAGAAAAAATAAAAACATTTAAAAACATTTAAAAAATACAGAGGCTGCGACAGTGAAATTGATACTTTATATTGATGCTTTAGTAGCAATTGCTTTTAGATACTGACATGTTTTTATGTTATTTATCATTTACTCTCACCCTAAATATAATTCTTACACACCATCACTCGTTCCAGGTTTTTCATTCCATGTATGTTTTCCCAATTGACGTACAACTCCTTCCACATGGTTTTGAGTAGTTGCTTTAAGCTACAATCTCCTACTCAGAAAAACTGGTTAGTATTGAAGCATCTTTATGAGAAGCTGGGAGAAGACCCTCTGCACATCTTGTCCAGTAGATGGTCTTCATCACCACTCTTAGATTAGAAGATCAATTACCACAGTACGAGATAAAAGCGTTAGTAAATATGAAATAGGGGGTCTGGGGTGACATTAATAGAGTTAGCCCAGGGACAGAGTGAGATCAAAGGGTCTCAGCAATATTAGCCGATCTGTCTGTGTCCTGCTCGTACAACACTTGATGAGAGGTGTTAAATGCGTGTCCTCAGAAAGACGAAAAAATCAAAAGGCTATTGGAGTGTTTCACTTTGGACTCCTGATTATTTTTATTTCTAAACTCCTAATTAGGTTTATGTTGCTAAAATAAAATCATACTTTTACACTGGCCCTTTTTGAGAAAAGATGAAAGCTGCTGATCTGAGCTCTGTAAACACCACCGCATTTATAACAGATGGTCAGTCTTTTCCATAAGGTAGGTGTTCAGTAGATGGACTTTAATTAAATTCATTGTTGCATAGCTTCAATGGTGGGCATAATAACTCCATGCAGCTGACAATATTTTTAAAGTATGGCACTTTTGCTTGTTGGCTTTATTTAGTTAAGCCATCCATAAATGGATACTTTAATGATACATCATACCATGTGGACCAAAGGGCCAAGTCCTCCGCCTCACATAAATAAGGAGCAATTTCACCATCTGCTTGAATTCTTGTCGTTTCCCTGGAGACTCCCATCTGCTTTTATATGATCAATTACACTTCGGCCACACCCCTTAACCCTCTCTACTCATCTTTTCATGTTTTTGGTTTTCATATATATAAAATGTCATATATGTAAAACCGTAAGACATGTCATTTTTTATGAAGTGAACCCGAAGATCAGACTTTACATTTTTTTATTTGATTTTTTTTTACAACAAATTCATCAGGTTCCAAATCAGCTGGACAGTATGTGCTACCTTACCATCCTGCTCCAAATACTTGCCTGTAGCCTATTTTTTGTGTCCTTCTCAATCTCTTAAAGCGTGGATCCTGTGCGTTTTTAGCTTTCCCAACAGCCTGCCTGGTTTGTCTGTATATATCTCACAGAAACCCTGGAATAAAACTATGCAATAAATCTAATTTTAGAATATTTTAAAATAATGCAAACAATACTTCACAACAAAATACCAAATTAGAAAAGACATTACACAAACACCAATCTATTGTGAATCATTAGATGAACCATAACATAAGCTCATTGACCAAGAGCAGCAAAGAGGATGGCGTGAAAAGTAATATTTATTATAGTGAAACAGTGGCAGTTGTCTGCTTTCTGGTTAAACACTTTGTAAACTGTCTGTGGTTATAGAGTTCTTAGCTGAAGTTCCCTTTGTCTGCTAAACAGACAGTACCTGGTTGGCAAGTAAGTGCTTTGCGTCATGCACTGTGGCCCACATCGAAATACAAATACAAACCATAGTGAAAGCAGAAAACTCACAGGGGTTGTAAAATAGGTTTTACTAAATGACAACAAGTCTGTTAGGCACAAAACAGAAGAGGAATAAATGTCTCTGATTTTCTTGACAACTAGCTGAAGTCCATCTAGTTTGTTACAAACTGAAGTTACATTGGAGAAAACTGTCTCCGGGAGTAAGAAACCCCGCCAGCAAAAATATACATTTGGTCCTTTAACTTTCCTCTTCTGCCTAAGCAGCCATGAACAAGTGAGCAAGAATTTTTTGAAGGCTTTCCAACTTTGTAGCCAGTGCATTCTTATCACAGACTTTGTTTTTGGGGTTAAAGGGGTCATAGAATGCAAAACCAAGTTTATATTGTCATAGATAAATAACAATAGTTTAGTGAGGGAAATGGACATACAGAGAAGTTTAAACCCCATCAACAACTCCTTTCTCTGCAAATCTCACAATTGAAAACTTCCACCATAAAACAGGTGAATCCAAACAAAGCCCGGAATTGACGTAAACTCTGGGATGATGCCTTATTTGGTTCCATCGCATTTGTCACGCCCAAAATTTACATATAGACCAGCCCACTGGTTTACTGGCCCAAGAACGTGAATAGAGGTTGCGAAGATGTAAGACACTAGTTTAGCTGTTTAGCCTACAGTTGGGTTTACTTCTTCAAGAATTACAAAGCAGGCAGTTTCTCTATTGAAAATGAGTCGGAACAATGGGCATAAATGCAGTGTTCCAGGCTGCACGGAGAAAGGGGACATTTTTCCCAGTCTTCCCAAGGATCCGAAGACTGGACAGGCATGGATTATTTTTGTTTATCAGAAGATCCCTGCAAATTCTGATGCTTAGCTGTTAAATTGCTCTTAGCATTTTACCAAAGACAGCTTTGAAAATAGAATAGAATAGAATAGAATTCAACTTTATTGTCATTGCACTGTCACAAGTACAAGCAACGAAATGCAGTTAGCATCTATCCAGAAGTGAAGTGAAAATCTTGGACAGTTCAAAGCAGGATTTGCTAAACTTCTTTTACTGAAACGAGGGGCTGATCCGACCGTAATGCCATCACAACCGCAAGCTGGAAGTATTGTTATAGCAATGCTAGCATTTCTAGGATGACCAGATTTGAGTTTCTGAAAAAGAAGGAGC
>NW_015150673.1:785538-871901 GCF_000732505.1 Cyprinodon variegatus | reverse complement strand
CAGTTGGGTTTACTTCTTCAAGAATTACAAAGCAGGCAGTTTCTCTATTGAAAATGAGTCGGAACAATGGGCATAAATGCAGTGTTCCAGGCTGCACGGAGAAAGGGGACATTTTTCCCAGTCTTCCCAAGGATCCGAAGACTGGACAGGCATGGATTATTTTTATTTATCAGAAGATCCCTGCAAATTTTGATGCTTAGCTGTTAAATTGCTCTTAGCATTTTACCAAAGACAGCTTTCAAAATCTTGGACAGTTCAAAGCAGGATTTGCTAAACTTCTTTTACTGAAACTGCTGGGGACCAGGACCTCATGTATGGTCACTCCGTCCCCCGCTAGCGCCCTGCCCCCATCTGCTGGACCAGCCCCGGAGCTGATGGCTCGGTTCGAGTGTGTCTTGACTATATGCTGCACTGTAGTTGACCAAAATCCCGGACGATTTTGACCATTTTTTAGGTATGAAAAGTAGTACATGTTCAGGAAAAAGAGGATGTCTGGTCACCCTATCATATCAACACTTTTGATATTTCAGTAAGTGAGTGCTTGTTGCTATGATGCATCATTGCTCAATAGCTTCACTCGTTGTAAACCAACCAATCAGCGCACAGCTCATCTAAATATTGATGAGCATACCAAAAAATGAAGAAAACCTGTCGATTCATTTTAGGGCTTTTAACCAGGCTATTAGTGCACATAGAACAGCAAATATGCAATTTTCAGCCCAACCATTTTTACATACCCTATTCAGAGACCTTAAGGACCAGCACCAAATACCCTATATAATCATTCTATGACCCCTTTAGGTAACAACTTTGTTACAAGTATAATAAATATACATCAATTTAATTTGAGAACATATTTTGTTTTGTCCATATTAGCTTCCTAGTCTTTTCTAGAAATGTTGACAGTATGAAAAACTGGGGCAAATGATATAAAATTAAAGAGAATGCCACCTCTACTAATAAAAAACGATTGGTTTCCATTTATTTTAGTTGAGGTTTAAAGGTGAATAAACTAATTAGGAACCAGAATCACTTTTGTTATGTGGTTTTCCAGGAAAAAGTAGAAGAATCTCAAGGGCACAGGTATGTGTGGGAAGAGGACCCTTGTCAAATGTCTGGCGCCTCATTAATATGGAGACAGGTGCTCTTTTGATGAGTTCATAAGCAGTTCAGTGTCAGCCTGGAAGTAGTGCACTTTACAAGACTGTTCAAAGATCTTTGACATCTGAGGAGAGCCAGAGAGTACAATAATCCTACTTTCAGAATGCGAGTCTTTCCTCCAAGATCAATCCCAGATCGAAACATCAAATAGAACTGCTGCTTTTCTCTTTTTAAACCTTTTCTCCAACCCTTACAAAAATCACTTACTAGATGCTATTAGACAAGCTGGTAAAAGTGTCATTACCGCTGGGAAGAAGGGATGGATAGATTTCCGTCAAATCGTGGAATATTCTCCACCCGTTTAAGCCTATAGTTAAGAGTGCAGCATTATTGATAAGACTGTGTTCTGGGCACAACGCTGTGCCCAAGGGCCCAGAGGGAAGCAATCCACAGAAGTGGGCTTTCATGTTCATCTATGTAGAAGAACAAAGTGAGGATTTAGTCTATGCCTTTGATCTACTGAGTCAGAGGAGTGTTTGTATTCCTTATTTTTTACTCAACTCTGGGGAAAAGCCTGCGCTCAGCTGGTGTTTTGTGAGAAGTGTCACAGAAGTGTCGCCTCTGGCATGTCAGACGATCCCTCACAGTGTCCTTTACCTTGCAGACGAGACTGTGGGAAAATCCCATCACTGCAAGGCAGAGATGCAAAAAATATTTATTGACATCAGAACTGTGTTCACATCAAAATATGCAGGGGATTGTATATATATTTACCATTATTACTACTATTGAAGGGTAGCCCCAACTAGCTGGATTTGCGCAGTCAGAATAGACTGCTCTCTTCTTCCAGGTAATAAGGTTATTTAGTTCTAGCATCTTTTAATCTGAACAGATGTTTCAGTTTGACGACAAATTAGTTAATTTGTTTGTATTGATGCTGTCATTTCTAGAGGCAGGAATCGGTTCAGGTTAAATTGTAGATATGTTGAGAATCATGTTTCATCCATCTCTAAGGTTTATAAGTAGATTACCTTTTGTAATTCGTTTTGTTACACCAGTCAATAAGTGTCCAATGCAAATGTGGTTCATTTGTATTTGAATTGATGTCCTGTCAGCATTAACTTATGCCTTTAATGCATTCTGGTACATTAGTAAATAGACTTGCTGGATTAATCATTAGTTCATTGGGATCATTTGCTTTCTTTGTGCTTAATTTGATCTCTGACATTGGTAGTAGGACTTTACCTGACTTCATGGACAGGACTTAAGATTTTCTTTTGTTCACTTTCACCCTATTTTTATTATTGAAAAAATAACAGTTTTTTTCACCTTGGTTTTGATATATGACTTTAATGTGCTTTTTTTATACATTTCTTTACTTTGAACAATTCTCACTTGTTCTCCACAATCACCTTTCCGTGAGCTAGAACTTATAATTAATGGCTTCCATGCCTTTAGAATAAATCCTCTAAATAAGATCCTTGCACATTATTTATTTAGTTTTAATTAATTGACCTGGCTGAATTTAATATGGGTTTGCTTAAATATGTCTGCTTAAAAGAAACCCAGTGGCCTGTGTGTGTATCCTGATTATATTGGATTTAATCTAACAACTGTACATCTAGCAGAATTAAAAAAAAAGATAAGTCTGACAAGTCTTAACAAGTCTGTATAATTTTGTTTAGCTGAATGAAACATTTGTTCCTCTAAAAAGCATGTATTATTTTGAAGTTAATATTCTGCCACTTCATTGGTATCTTTACATTTTGAAAAAAAATAATTATTTTCATTCAGTTAATTGAAATCAAAAAAGCTAATTTCAAAACATTTGAATACTATATCAATTGTCTATGGTATGCAGTGCTCATCTCCAGCAGTCAACTGAAGGCTCCTTTTACTATTCATGATATGGTGAAGTACATCATACACACAACCACGCACAGCACAAGCATGCCAAAGGGCAATTTAGAGTCAACATTTAGTCTAATAATCATGTTTATAAGCTGTGAGAGAAAGCTGGGGTATCTGGAGAAAACCAATGCATCCATAGGGAGAATGTGAATATTCCACACAGAAAGACCTAAAGGAAGGAATCAAATCCAGGACCTTATTGATACGAGATAAGAGTGCTAAACACTAAAACAATCTGTAGCCAAAAATGTGAATATTACGACAGAAAAAAAATGCTTCCATGCTACCTGAAGGAAAAAGTGTTTTATAGTATATTTTTATTTTGTTTATAAAATCTGCATTAAAAGCATGCTATTGGGCCTCTCTGCATGGAAATAAGAGGCTGGAGCCAAAAATGTAATTGCAATGTAATGCAATTTGAACATAACGTATTGTAACATTTAAAATTTCTTAGACCAAACACTCTAGGTCATTTTATTTTTTAATTTATCAAAAAGTTGATAAATTAGGTGTAGTCATTATCGGAATAGCCTTTTAAATCAACATATACCAATAGCCAAGTCAGCTCATACGCAAAGATGACCATTTATTTCTTAGAGAAAGCAGCCCAGAAGACATGTTGTGGTTATGTTTTCTTAATGGGCTTGTGGTAACTCCGGTAGTGCAGTCTTGCACCAGGTACTCACATCTCTCTGTGCTTGTGTGATGAGAGACACTTCCTGACAGGCTAGTGTTGCAAAGTAAAAGCAGAGTATTAAGTGAACAGAACAAATAGCTGCAGCATTTACATTTAATTTTATTTGAAAGTATTTTAAAAGTATCTAGATATGCATAAATTGGTTGATCTAATTTACTCTGGCCATACCTGGTCAAGCGAATGCAGGTATAGCTCTTCACTTCACCTTATCCAAAATGCTGTGGGTGGAGTTCTGTTCAATATCATAATAAAAGATATATTTCTCTTATTTTAGTGCCCCTTCATTGGCTCTCTAGGAAATCCAAGCTAGAATTTTAGGATCTCTTTTTTCACACTCAGCTATATTAAACATTTTTTCTCTAATTCAGTGTTGGCCTAGTGGATTAGAGTATGTCAGTGGTGCTCTGAATAGGTTGCAAGTACCCAGTTGATCCCCACAGACTGCAATTGTGGGTCTCTAAGCAAGACCCTTAACCCTACACTGCTTCCCAGGTGCTGCACAGTGGCAGCCCACTGCTCCCCAAGGGAATGGGTTAAATGCAGAGAGACATTGTGAGATCAATAAAGTTCGATTTCTAATATTTAATCCTACATTATTTGTTCCTTAAACATTTTAATTTATTTTCATTGGGGGTTTTTTTGTGCGTGTGTGTCCTTATACTGGTTAAATCTGGCCGGGCAGTCTGTTTAGCTGTGACAGCATCCTGCATTGAAGCATCAGTTGATCTGTTAGTATCAATAACTTTATGTTTTAGATAATACATTTGGCCCTGCTGTGCAGTGTGTCTCTCCTATATAGCTACTGACTCTTCCCTTGCTATATACATTCTCCTTTGTCATTTTTACCTAAAAATAAAAATCTCAGTGCTTATCTGCCTTTTTTCCAAGACAAAGCCACATACAGTATACAACTGGTTTATCTTCTCTAACATACAAATTATTTGAATAAAGTATCAGTGCTTCTAATTGTCCTTTTCTGTATCTTCCTCTGTCTCCTCAAACCCCCGGTGACAGATAGCCCCCCACTGTAAGCCTGGAGCTGCTGGAATCGTCTTCTGTTATAAGTAAGTTTTCCTCTCCACTGACTCTGTATGCATAGCAGGGAGAGCTTGCTCCAAAGTCAATAACACTCTGCAGGGTAATGTTCACTGTCGCTACATGCTAATCCAAGAGGATGAGTACATTCTGTAAAGTCAATGACTTGATGCAATCTGCTGAGTCTCTTTAGAAATAAATCTTTTAACCAATATGTCTTTATGATTTGATTAAATTGACTCTGTAAAGTGCCCTGGGTTGACATGTGTGAATTGAATGGAAACCCGCCCAGCACACAAAACAGAGCGGAAAGGAAGTGAGAACAGATTTGAGTTGAGGGGGAAGACACATATCCGTTGTCTCTGACGTTGCTGAACATTCTGATATCAAACGGTATCATTATGCATTTTGCTAAGAATTATTTGCATAATTTCCATCACCTCCTTGTTTAGCACTAAATGCTCTGACTTGAGCCAAAAATGGTCTCAATGACTTGCCTGAAGTACACTAATGGTAAAACAACAGCTCCCTACCGTCTCATGACTGTTAATCCTGTTTCATTGACATTATCAGCATTTAATGTATTGCAATACATGCTTGGCGGCTGTTTTCATGCTTTCCATCCATACTATATGAGAGGCATGACCTGGATTGACCAGATGGCCGCTCATACTGAGCCTGGTTCTGCTGGTGGTTTCTTCCTGTTAAAAGGGAGTTTTTCCTCTCCACTGTGGCTACAAGCATGCTTAGTTTGAGGAATTGCATTTGAGTCAATGAGTCGATGCAATCAACTGGTTTTCCTTAGATAGAAAACTTTGAATCAATTTGACCTTATTATCTGGTGATCTGTAAAGTGCCTTGAGATGACGTGTAGTGAATTGGTGCTATAGAAATAAACTGAATTGAATTGATTACCAACGTCATGCAGCAGGATATCTAACATTTCCAAGGTGTTGATATATATACTGTAGCACCATGTTGGTTGCTGATGTTTTAGAATATTAATAGACACACAGGCGCATTGCTTAGATTTTTTCTTGCACCAGTTGCTACTCATAACGGATTTGTGTCAGCATTGTCTTGATGGGTGAGCAGTCACTCAGCAGCTGAGGGATTTTCAGTATCATCAAGAGGAACAGGAGCATCTAAGCCCTTCATGACATTTTCTCCTAAAGAAGCATGGTAAAAAGGTGCCCTTAACCTTATAACCTACCCGAAAAAGCAGTTGTGTGATCCTTTTGTTTTCAAACAATCTCCAGAATGCATCCATCTCCTTAATGGGTATTTTTTCAGAAGAAAATGGTTCAGAGTACTGCAACACCAGACAAGGAGGATCATGGAAGGAGTCAGGACACACAAGCCTTTAAAGAGCAAGATTAATAACCCAGTGCAGATGATCTCATAGTTAAGTGTTTTCTGTTGTATTTACACATCCGCCCAAGCTGTCAGGCTTGTGCCCATCTCTAAGAAATGGAACCGACACATCCTGACACTAATGCATCACTGAAAATATTTGAAATGAAAAAAACTCACGCTGAACCGAGCCAAAGAAAGACATTACAAACACTTCATTTGACATTGACACAATGGCGCCCTGCTCAATACAAATACTGTTTTTCTATCCCAACCAGCCTCCCCGCTCTTCCTTTGATGGAGAAGTCAAACAGAATAAAATCTGCTGCACTCGGAGCAAACTAATGACACATGTTAATGACATGAGGCAATTCAATTCAGTGCTTTAATAATTCATAATTGGGACTACCCAATTTGAAAGGGACATTTTGTGTGAAAAATGATCTTATTAGTTCAGATTTACTTGAAATCTAAACAGTCAAAATACTCATAATTTCCTAAATCTTGTCCTTGATTTTGTAGCAATATAACAAGGATAAGGCATATATTGGTCTTGCTGTATTGCACGATAGCTAATATTAAATAAAAGTAATGATATACAAAACATAGCCATTATTCATTAAATCAATAAATGATTGTGAGATTAAGGGCAAAAAACGAGAGGCTGTCTAAAAAGCTAACCTTACACTTGTTTGTATGTGACAGCGTGGTTCTTCTGAAAAAAAAAAATAAATAAAAAAAAAAGAATAGTTCTCAGGAGGTGTGACAACTTTTATTAAAGGAGCTGTTTTTTCAGTTTGCTGGTCTGGATCAATGTCAAGAACCAAAAAAGTCAGCAAAGACCTTGCAGATGAAATTGCATTTTAGCACATTAAGTTTTAAGATGTTTGAAGTGTAATTGAAGTAATCAGCTGTAGTCCGAATTTGTAAGAAGTTTGTAAGAATGGCAAATGTATACTAAAGTCCACAAAAACAGAACAAAATTACTTTAAAGACATTTTTTTTCTATTTCTTTTAAAGGATAATTCCGGTTTTTAACACTTTTAGCCCATTTTCTGTAGTGTCCAGGATGAAATCGAATGATCGACACCAAAATTTTGACAATTGGTCCTGTCTCTGCTTTTTGGCTCATGCAGAATCCCCCCCTGGCTGCTTCAGAATGGCTTCCATAGTGCATGTCCGATAATGTCCTTAAAACAACCTTAAACGTTCTTTTTTTAAAAATATGCTACTCACCGGGTCGTCAGCGCTGTTCAATGACGTTCCAAAAAAAGTTTCGTGAAGAAAAACCGTTCCTGTAGTGTTTTATTTAGCATTTTGTAAATCCCAGAACAATTTTTTCCGATACATCACAACCGCTTATAAACTTCCGTTTCCGGTTCGAATCTGAAGCGTTGCGCACTCCAGACCACTAGTTGGCGACGGTATCCTCTACCGTCAAACTCAAAGTCCAATATGTCCTCCTCAAGAATCCACCTTTCGTATTCCATTTTCAGAGTTTTTTAAAGTGTTTAACAGAGACGTTAGCACCCCGACGTCGGAGTACACAGAGTGAAGCAGAAACACTTGGGCCTTGCGAAAAGTCTACAACTAAGTGTAAACAGGCCCCACTTCCGTTTCCGGTGGCGGAGGGATATTGACTATTCCAACAGAACTCAATGGGATTTACAAAATGCTAAATAAAACACTACAGGAACGTTTTTTCTTTACGAAACTTTTTTTGGAACGTCATTGAACAGCGCTGACGACCCGGTGAGTAGCATATTTAAAAAAAAGAACGTTTAAGGTTGTTTTAAGGACATTATCGGACATGCACTATGGAAGCCATTCTGAAGCAGCCAGGGGGGGATTCTGCATGAGCCAAATAGCAGAGACAGGACCAATTGTCAAAATTTTGGTGTCGATCATTCGATTTCATCCTGGACACTACAGAAAATGGGCTAAAAGTGTTAAAAACCGGAATTCTCCTTTAAGGTCCATTAAACAGCTTTTGTGATTGAAATATAGTTAGGACTCACAAACTGTAACCCATTAATCATTAAATATTTTTTCATGCCCGTTCTTCTGTCCATTTATGTTTTAAGGAGTAAGGAAGAACAATACTGCTTTTTCTTTTAAGTGAATTTCCTCTTGATTCTCAACTTTCTTTTTGAACTTTAAAAACCCAGAGGGCAGAGCCTGTCTGCCATAACCTTGTGATACATGGCTTGCCTTTAAAACAGGGTTTTACCATTTTGGCATCTAACCTTTTTTTGCTAAAACCTATAACTTCTCAAAATGTTCCAGCACTGTTGTTAAGGAGATTAGCATAAGTTCCACTAAAGTGTTAGAAGGGTTAGTGACTGATCACATGGATGGATGAGAGGGTAGATTGCTTAATGACAGTAAAAATGCGACCTTGTTTCTTTCTTATCTTCCACTATCACAAAAGTCAAAAAAAGGTTTCAAGTCTTTATGTATGTATTCCTGGAAATTGATTTTCCAATCAGGTGATATTCCCCTTTGTGTTCGGAGCTAATCAGACTGCATTGTGGTAAAATCACTGCTTTGATCAGAACCTTTAACCTCTGCTACAGAAATGTACATAAATACCCTCCAAAATTACTGGGCTTTTGACCATTTTCTTCAAAGTTTAATATAAAACCTGCTAGCGACGGAGATGGTCTACTGACAGGCCAAAGACCGTAAGGTCACTCAACATCATGCATATAAATGATACTTTTTGTTATTATCACATTCCATGACCCTTATTATAGTGCATCGGTAGTATAAGGGTACATGTAAAATTCTGACAATAATTATGTAGTCCATATGCATTTTTAGCCTTCATGTGATAAAGTCTTTGTGGCAAGCCATGCAAACGGTTGTGGACTGCTAACCAGAAAAGCATTTTCGAATAGCGTACTAAACATGTAGGCAATTTTGACAAATAAGAATTGAATCGAGTTTCAGCTGTGGCATGTTGATTGATCAAAAAGCTCATGGCTAAGGCCTCCCTTCTCCCTTGTCTTATTTATCCATTGTCAAATGGTTTCAAAATCAATACTAGCCTCGTACACAAGCTTTTCTGCTGCGGGCACTCGGGAAGGGTGGAAAAAAAAAAGGAGAAATAGAAAAACACCTGCTCTCTGTGATCGTTACTAATTTTTCCTGTCAAACATGTGAACACAGAGTAATTATTTTCAGTGTGGTTTCAGGGCACAGCAGATTATTGTACAATCCATTTAGATAACTTCTGAGTGGGGCTGGAAAATGAAATTGCCCCAAACCACAGAAGTCACACGGGAAAAGTGATCTATCAGTTGCTGAGGCGAATAACTCAACTTAAAGATGCCGAGGCTTGGATGTGCTAGATTTTTCTTTTCCAGAGCAAAGGAAGCTCAGCTCCCTGTCATACCACAGATAACACTTGCATGTGGCACAGAAATGTTATTTTTTACAGCACATTTTGCCAAAATTCATAATTATCTATTTGGTGAACACAGCATCCTGATGAAATAAATAAGAATTATAGACTTAGACATAGACTCAACTTTATTTACCCCTTGGGATTACTCCTTCAGGGAAATTCTGGTTCCTGTAGCTTATATAGAAAACAAAGAGTTAAAGTAAGGTGTTATTAAAGACAAAAATACAAGAGACAATATAAATATAGCGTATATAGTGTAAAAAAGCATAAAAAAGAGAACAGTTTTAATGTCCTGGAATATGTTTCCCTTAGATATAAACATATATGCACAGTAGAGAGCTAAGGGAAGACTACATAGTAGTCAACTTGGGTTTTTGCACTTGTACTGCAGAGATGTACTGACCATATACAATAAGTAAAAATTACACAGGCTGCACAGTAGTTGGGATTTGTTATTGCACAGTGAGAGAAACATGTTTAAGAAACTATAAATAATGTTTCTTTCATTATTATTGCACAATGTTTTGCACACAAAAAACCCCCAAAACAAACCAAAAAAATACCTACATACAAAAGAAGAAACCAAAAATGTACCTTTGTAAAAGCATTACTCTAAATTTTTGAAACTGTATATTAAGATAGATTAACTCCAACAAAGTAGCCTGTAAAAATCTAAGTTACGATAAACATCCCCTCAATATGAGATCTAAGAAAGAAAATAAGAGCATAAGTAGCTCTGTTCTTAGTATGTTGAGCTGTGAGAAATATTAGGACAATAAAAAAATGACAATATTCAGGAGATCATTGGAGGCATGAACATTTTTTTTTCTAATTTTGATATGAAATGACAGATGTAAATGTGAACATTAATGTTAAGGCAGTCTTGATCTGTAGCTATAGATTTAAGGGGGGATGCAGTTACCACCAAATCAATGAGAAAAAAAATCAGATACCGTGAACAAAGGGTAAATAAAAAAGCTGTCATTCACTGTCACATGGTTACCACTGATCCCAGAGTTAACATTGGGAAGAAAGATGTTTTCTTATTTTTTTGCCAGCAGCTTTGATATAAAAATTTCTAATTTCAAAATTTACTTTAAAACATGAGACCTTTTATATCACATTTTTTGTTAAGGTGTCAAAAGATACGCGTGTTGTTGAATTATGTTCTCTTCCATTATGGTCTTTCTATCTGAAGTGCCCAAAAAAACAACTTTGAGAATGGTGCTTCAGCCTAAAAAAAAAAAGTCCATACATTTAATGACTAACTCGGAGATGGAGTCTATTAAATAATTAGTTGACTTTTGATACCATCTGGTTACACCAAATTTGATCTATAAGTGTCAGAGTAAAGAAGGCTAAAAACAAATAAGTGACAACTTTTTCAAATGTTTTTTTTTTAATGATTCTCTCATTTTGGGCTAATTTATATCAAACTAATATGCAACAACACATAAATTCAAGTTTGTGGTTATAAACGGATAAAATTGGATATTTTTCTTTTAGTAGCACCACTAAACGTTAGAGACAAGGTTTAAGTTTGGACGTCAGTACCTATCTGTGAAACATAATTTAATAAAAGAAAATTCCAAAAGGGAGTTATCTGTGCCCCTTTATCTGTTTAGAAGGCATAAGTGGTTTAGATGTCATAAATTGATATTGGGGCCGAAACAATGGCAATGAAACAACTAGTTTTTACAATCAAGTCGCAATACACATGAATAAGATCCTGCTTGAAATGGATAAGATGGCGTCTGAGTCATTAATGCATCTCCTCATTTGTTTAGGTAACTGTCATCTGTTCTGCATCCATTTAAAAACAAAGAGGAGAAGCACTTATGAGTAAGTGGTCTTCTTCCAGGGCCGGCAAGTAACCCAAGTGTTTACAAAGAGAGCTGGACATTTATGAGTCGTTTACAAGACACTTGAATCAAGTGAAGAGACTTGTCTCAATTTTTTTATGATCTTTCTGAAATTAATTTGAAACTACGCCACAGTTTTACCATTAACCTGTCCGTGAATACCTCTGCAGCTGTAACATAAACACAAGTTCTACATTTTTCCGTTTACTCCCATACTCAATGGCTTCAAGGAAGGAGAGGAATGTTTATCAGATAGGGATGTCTCTGCCCTCAATGCAGAGCCAGAACATAGACAGGAGAGCCGAATGATTTGTAGCATGCTGGGCATATACAGGCTATTAGATCCATTTCTTGCTTCATTTTTGAGCCAGTGGAAACTTGGATTGCTTGATCCTCCTTAAACAATGCATATAAAAAAAGAACTTCAGCAGCAGCTGCACTTAGTGAAATAATATGTTCAGGTGTAATGGGACTGAGTAAAAAAGATCAGAACAGGATAACTGTTGGATTCTTACCATGACACTAAACTTGGGATGAGTTCTTGGTTCATTGCAGCTGACACCGTATTTATAAAAAAAGGAGGGAGGAAATTAAATGTAGCTATTTAGACAGCCGGGGAGATTTTATTTTCTCTCTTTGAAACTTCAGTTGTGTGGAACCAATAGGAAGGAAGCACCAGGAAGTGGCTCTCCATATGCTGCACATTAGTCAGGATGGAAGGCAGGCCAAGCCAAATTTTGTTGTGCCCTGGTCAGCACATGTAATTATCATTGCTTTGGATATCAATTACTGTCCAGTCGATTGGTTTGGACAGTTTGTGTAAGAGAACCTATGTTAAAAAAGTTTATGCATTTGCTCTATAATCAAAAGATGATTTCTGTAGCAATTTACTGTTAGATTTTATTAGCACAGAATTGTCAAAATTAGATTTCTAACTGATACTTATCGACTTGACTATCTTGTTTTTCCATACATGTTCCCTTTACCTCACCTTGTTCCTAAAAGGCTCTGCAAAACAGCAAAAACAAAATGAATATAAATAATTGGTTCAAATGAACATACCAAAAACTAGTGCGATTCCAATATGAACAATAAAATAATACATGAGGGAGAGAATAGACATTTTCTTAATCACTAAACTTAAATCACCATGTCTTAACTTATCCAACAGTGTATGTTTAAAATAACTGTCTACAGGAATATATGCACAAACCTGACATTTACCTACTTAAACGTATTATATAGCAGATATCTTGGCTATATAAGTCCACTTTCCATATGCCTGCCAGCAAATAAATGATAAATGGACAAATGCTACCATTTGCCATTAATTTAAAATTAATACATTTTATTTTCATTTTAGCAAGATAGCACATTTATAAAAAGATTTTATATTTGAGTAAATCGAGCAAAGCTGGGGAGAGTACCTCAACATCATACGGGTAGCATAATTCTACCCCTCTATTAATCCGTTTTCTCCCTCTTACTCCAACAGGGTTGGGCCGGTGCCCGACCCTGGCAGCCTATGGGCGAGAGGCGGAATTACACCCAGGACAGTTTTTTTCTGTGTCAGAGAAGAACAACCCTAGGGAGGATTTATAGATGCCATTCAGTTTTAGTATTCTGCAATTTGGATAAGAAAAACTAGAGGTTAGTTTAAAAAGACGCTGAGGTAATTTAATTACCTGGAAATAATAAATATATTTTCCTGAAATGTGCTTGCTATTCCCCCTGATGTACTGTTTTAAGGAATGCCAAGATTTGAATAATTATTGACTTGCAGGATATTCCATTGACTTTATGTTAACATAACCCTTTTTCTACGATTTGGCCTTCTGATGCAAAATAAATCAGTCTGATTTTGCAAATCAGGTCATTAACAACATCTTTAAAGAGAGAGCCTATTTATGTATTAACTAGATTCTGTTTTCTAAATTTTCCTGAAATGTTAATGATCATGGGTATTGGCATCTCTGTGTTTCACTTTTTGAATGAAGTTCCTGTACTGTTTGATTGCATTCAAATTTATCAAGATGCACCTGTATGAAATAGTGGCAATAAAAAAGTCTTTAAAATCATATTAATAACTTGCATGAAGCATATTTCAGTTTTAAAAAAAAATCTTTCTTCCAACAACCCTAAACAACCAACACTTGGAATAAGCAAGGTAAATAATTACATTTGAAATTTTAATCATGGTTTTTTTGCCTTAGGAAAACATGATCTTCATGGCTCACCTCTGCAGCAAAACCCTCTGGGTTTATCTATAGTTGTTTTTTTACAAAGACACTTCAGAAAGAAATTCTTTGTTTAATTAGTAGACCTGATTATTCATTTGAGAGCCATTGATTATAGACGTGCGCTGTCAACACCCTTATTATTCCCTTTGGAGGATAAGAGTTCTTTGTCAAGATGCGTGATGAGTCGATGATGTGTACCTCTTAGCGGTATGGCATCTTAATCCATCATGGAAATTTTGGATCTCTCAATCTTCATTCCTTTAGCTCTCAATCACAGCTCCCTCAGTAGCTGACAGGCAGCCACTGTAACATGCAGAGGTAGCAGCAGATGAGTTCTCCATTAATGAAAAAATAACACATCACACAATACAAATGGGTGCAAAGAAGTGAGAGCACTTCAGAAATGCCCAGATAATTAGACTGTCCAGCACCAGATTGATGGATGCACTATAATTACCTTTTCTGTTATTATTTCAGGACCAGACAAAAAAGAAAAAGCTGCATTGTGTTGCACTGATTCATTAATCTCATTAATGTGTGGAATAAATATCATTTTATCAGACATTCCAGAGGTGTGTGCAGTTGAAGCCATGATTCAGAACTGTCAGCAAGCGCAAAACGTACTGTTAGTAGATATGGTTTCAAATCAAAGCAGAGAGAAAAAGGATAAACACAAACTCGTTTACTGTGGTTTTTTTGACATGCTTTTTCTTGTGTCAGATTTATAGCATAAACAAATACTATTTCAATACAAGTTCAAGTACACTGTTTGATTAAAAACAGACATGTTTCAACTTTTAAATTCAATAGACAGACCGGTTGATTATTTTTATTAGTTTAACTTTTTAAACTTTTTTAACTGTAGGACCATATAAACATACATAACCTTACATTTTTAAATTATTAATAAAGATTTTTTTTCCAACATTAGTGTAAAGTGTAATAATAATCAGAAATTACCCTAATTACTTATTAGAAAATTGGCTTTCTGGAAATGTTTCTTCATTTCATGCTATAACATGACCTCAAATGGCTTCTCATGGTTATAAAGAATATTGTTGAACCAATGATACTTATATAATATGTAAACACTGTACATTTATTTAACCAGCAGTGTAACTTTTATGCAAGCCTTAGCCTTTTAAAAAGTTTACAACTTGACCAAAACAGATGCCAATGATTGGCACTGTGGAATTGACAGGGCAAAGAATGCTTTGAAATGTCAAACTTCTATTTGTTTTAGTTTACTTTACTTGGTGTTTTCTTCACACTAAATCAATACCAAACTGCTTGGAGAATGTCATGCAGTATGTCTGGACAATATGGCTAAACTTGTATCACAACACCATATTTCACAATTATTTCTATACAATAAAACTCTGATATCAACATAAACAACATGAAAGCCTCAGAAAAACTGCCAGCAATGACCTCAACAGATATCTGTAAAAACTTGTGAAAATGATTTTGCCATATCTATTAAGGTTTTCCATTGTAACATAATTAATAACATATGAAATTAACATATGCCTTAACATATTCTCATTATCAGTTCGTATGAAATCGTACAAAAAGTAATGCACAGTATTTCGTACGTTTTTGACGTTTTTCCTCGAAAAAACAGATCAGTGCGCATGCGCAGCCAGACAGACGAAAAAAGCAGATCCGTGGACGGACGTAAAACTGGGAAAAACAGTGCAATAACTACTTCTTGAAGTCTCTTACTAGGTTGCTTGCTGTTTTGTATCTTAGGGTTAGGGTCAAGGTTAGGGTTAATTGTATGTTAAATTCTATGTTATTGAATCGTGCGTAAGATGCGCATGTGCAAGGATATCTTGTCTCGAGGCAAGACATAAAAATACGACAAAATATGACGAAAAAAACGTCAAAAACGTACAAAATACTGTGCATAACTTTTCGTATGATTTCATACGAACTGATAATGAGAATATACTGTATGGCTAGGTGATTATTTCTCTCCTCTGATATTTCAATCCAAGTGTTGTTTAAAGGGGAAAACCATTTTTTTTTACATTGGGCCCTTGATTTTACGTTATTACATCATGTTCTACTCACACATATGAGTTTGGTGTCATTTGGAGCTGTTCCAAAGATATTTGGTTTGAAGGCACAAACTAAACTGTTCATAATGTATTCTTTAAGGTACGCCAGCTTTCATAACATGTAGGTGAATTACTGTCCCACACATAGCACATACAGTTAGTCACAGTCAGAGAAACAGGACTATACTGAAAAAACAGGAGAAGCTTCATCATCTATAAACATGGTCCCCTCAGATTCTATGTTCTCAGCCTCCCGGAGTAGAAAGTTGAACATCCCTGACAGAAGGCTCAACATGATGTTTCCAGCATACCCATACTACACGCTTGGGACAAACGTATCTCACTTCCTCTTCTACCATCTCAGCACCAGGACATGAGTTGGAGAGCTCTGCCCCTTTCTTCACCTGATTGTCCAAGAATTCCATCATCAATCTCTGAGCTTGGGTGTCCTAGTGCCAAGTGTACTGATGAAAATTTTTATCCTCAAACATGACATTACACATAATCTGTAACTTGTACAAAAGTCATATAATGAAATATGATTCAGGTTTGGAGCAGGGATCCATTTCTCCCAATCACTGTCATTTCCCACATGGCCATTGAAGTCCCCAAAGAGTAATAGAATCCCCCAGAGGGGCGCTATCCGGCAACTCCACCAGGGAACCCCCCCACATCATGTCCTATCACCCTGCAGGTGGTTCAGTTTGTCAGAGGGAGGAAATGGGATCTTTACACTCAATTTGAGGTGAAGTGACTCAGAGTTTACATGTAGGATATCCCGTGACCCTGGAGTAATGACTTCCAGACTGCAGGTGGTCCTGCTCTTGTGTGGCAGTGATAGGACTCCATAAACAGATTTAATCACATTTTCAGCCAGTCTTGTCTGACTTTTTTTTATCGGTTGCTCATCATGCAATATTTTTTGTGCATATATTTTCTTAATGAACATTATGTTAAGAGATGTTTGACTGCCCTCTAATTCTGATATCAATTTGTAAAATTGTAAAAAAATTGTAAAACAACTACTAACATTTCCTACCCCTGTTTTCTGTTAGCAGCAAGTTGATCATCTTGTTCTGTGTGAGTAGTGTGTCATGACAACTAAAGCAGTTGAAACAATAAATGAATATCTGAACATATTTAAATGCCATAAAAATATATATATTTTTTTACTTTGATCTCTTTAAGCCAGACTTCTGAGAAAAGGCAAACCGTTTCTATTTTATTGCATGTAAAACACTTATTTATTCTACCCATATTTACATTATGTAATGTTTTGCAGGTCTCTGGATTTGTGGCTATTCTCGTCCTATCTTATAGTCTAAAAAAGCAAGTGATGCTGAAAAAATGATAACAGATCTTTTGTGTTCTTAATGACGCAGTAGAATCTTATGAAATGTACTGATTATGACATCGGACCTGCTTTCAATGTACAACTAGATTTGGCTATCAATATATCTTAAATAAATCTATTGATCGCTTTTTTGATCAACTGAGTGTTCCTTATTGAGTAGCAAGAATGTTGTTTTAAGAGCAATTCAGTTTTACAGGGTTAGGGTACAATTTTTCAGACGTTAAGACAACTATAAAAGCAACAATTAAAGCTAATAGAAACAAATTATAATAAAAAATAATAATTAATATGGAATTGTCTTCATAGGCCCCATGCATGAAGCTGTTGCAGAACTGGAGAGCTCCTTCAGTGACAGACTGCTGCACCCTAAATGCAGCAGGGAGCGCTTATCACAGATCCTTCCTCCCAGCAGCTGGAAGACTCAATAGCCACCACTGTTCCCAACAACCTCAATAAGTTGTTACGTTCATGACTACCTTAGTCAGTTAAATAACATGCTGCTGTCATTTGGCATATCTCTGATGTTGCTGCTATTTTCAAATATGCATAACTACAAAAATGTCTGAAGCTGTATATAAGTTATTTATTTTCCAAGTGCACAGTTTTAACACTTTACAGTACAGTATTTTATTGTTTATCTTTTAACTCTTTCCTAGTATGTTATTCTTGTGGATTTTTCTAAGGTTCACATATGAGTGACCATTTATTCTATTCAATTATATTACTTAACAAAAAAAAGGTATCTCTAAGAGGGGGCCTGGATTTTGCTTTCCGTGGGCTTCTTTCCCAGTTTGGGATGATGTTGATCTAAGAGAGTTGAGCTCCTGAGGCATGTCTTACAAAATTTATCATTGGTTGGGGGAGGCTTGAGCAGTAGAAACCCATGAAACCTGCCATCCAGGCCATAATTGGAGGTCATTAATCATGTGAGGCCATCATGTAGTGAATAGTTCTCTGTTTCTCTTTGTTGTTTGGCCAGTGTAGCGATGCCCGCACGCCTGCCTTCACTAGGATGTTCAGTCATGGACGGGATAGTTTAATTAGGCAATATGTTTCTCGTTTTTTCGTTTTAACACAATTTTTCTATATACATTTGACCTGATATCTCCTTCCAGTTCAGTAAAAAAAAACATATTTATTAATGAATTACTCATAGAAACATATGTATTTGATTTGAAGGCAATTGAACCTGTAAATCCACATATCTCCTACTGCATTTTTGAAAAACAATTTCAAAACTTCAATTGATTTGACCATGACTTTCTTTTTGTAGGGTATCAGATGCCAGAAACAAACTCATAAATTTGGTTGTCGTAACACTAAGGCCTGAATTGTTACCAAAGATGGAAAATGAAAAATATGCAAATGCATAAAATTTAATTCCCAGAAAGCAGTTTATTTAGTAGAAACTCTACACTGCCACATTTTAAAATCCTTTTAATGACCTCCAATTAGTCCAGAGTAAGAGCTCCACTTTAAGCTCATAGATATGAATTAGATGTGGGAGTATATTTCAAAAGCTGGAAATCACAACCACCCTTCCAGCTGTTATTGATCGCAGCAGTGGAAAATCCATAGTGGCTGATTTGTGAACCATTAAGTTTTGAACCCGAAGCTTATAATGTTCATATTCACAGCTCTCCTTTGTACCGATGAGGGCGAGGGTGGGATAAAGCAGCAGGGGTTAGAACATTAGATACTGAGTAGGGGGCTGGGGGTGTTAGAAGGCAGGCTGTTAGGGAATGAATCAGAAGAAAACGAGGGATTTAAGATCATTGAGCCAATTGATTCTGCTCTAACTGGAAGATAGCCCATAAATGCAACGGAGCAATGTGAAAGGGCACAGTGGGGACAATTTGTTACTATCATATTTACATGTCTGTTCTAATTCCGTTTGAAATGTGTAGGCTAAGGCCAGATCAGAGAAGGAATGGTCTGATCATTGTTCTGATTTCAAATGCAACAATAACTAAACAGAATATTTCAAGTTGTGCCTTTTATCATCTTCTATTTTTCCTTTCCTTGCTCTGTGGTTACTCTGTCCCTTCTTCTTCCCCCTCTGGTTTCCCCGAGTTCATTTCACATCTATAACATTTCTATGCTGTCACTACTTAATTACAATCCAGCTAGAAATTAAAGATTCTGAACACCTGGCTCCTGGCATGAAAGTTCAATATTATGCTCTGGTTAAGTCATAGAGGAAAAAAACAGCTATGACAACATTTTTGAGTGAACCAAAATGATAATTAACAGTTTCTAAAATAGGAAACTATTACCCTGGAGGTGTCAAAAAACTAAAGAAGAAACATTAATCACATCCCTCATAGCACTTTCTTGGTTACACATTCTCCACACTTTTGATCATCAACTTTTCACTACATGGAACTACAAACTGTGACAAACCCCAAGGAAAACGCTAAAAAGTTTTTCATCTAATTTTTAATTTCATCCAACTATAAGCTCCGAATGAAAATTATAACTTACTCACAGAAAGCTATTGAGATCTCCTGGATGTCAGCCATCTAACTGCAGTAATTTAGTGAGAGGTATTTGGGGGACAGAACTCAAAACATACCCTGGAACAGTTGGGTCTTTTACTGCCCAGCTAGGCTTAAAAAGACATCTTTGTTTTACAGTAATGGAATATATTGTCAATGTGGATTACTGCTTCTTTTCGTTGCACTTTTTATTCAAAGTGCAAATGTTCAAATGTATACCCTGTAATTTATTTATTATTTAAGTATATATATATATATATATATATATATATATATATATATATATATATACACACACCTGTGTGGACGCACTGTTTATAATGTATATTGCCCATGCGCCTTTTCCTCCATATGGCACCATCTTTTGACTAATGAGCCAATGTGACAAGTGAATTTCTCCACTGTAAGATCTATAAAGTCTATGTTATCTTATCTGATAAATAATTTAAAAAGGATCATATAAAATGTCAAACTTAGCCCACTGGTGAGTTGTTCCCTTTACATAAGACACAGAGGGCACCCAATGTGGTTCTTGAGGGCCCCTTGGTACCCATGGACTCTGCGTCGGTGACACCTTATAAACACACGTTTATAATAAAACATTCTTCTACAAAGTCATCATGGAAAATAATTCAATTTGAGCAAAAAGTTGGTATATACTCATAAAACAGCAAGAATACCTGTGGGAATCCAGAAAAGGCAGTCTAACTTATAGGATATATTTTACCTGGGGGTTCAAAATGTGTTGACTGGTGTCCTAATCAAAAATCAATATTCCCACTTGACTAGGCCTACAAGGCTGCTGTAGCGGGTTATGTAATCTGATAATATCAATCATAACTGTGTTAGAGGCAATCTGTCTGACTTGCACAGGACTGGGGTCAGTGAGTAGGGGGAAGGAAGGATGAAAAAGCCTTGGCCTCCCATGCCATCAATTACCACTTAATATAAGGAGCTGCTTACTCGAGCAGAGCTGTGTAAGCCCCCCCAATAAATAATATTAACAGCACCACCCCATCAATCAATATAATCACAGCTGTATTGTTCCAGTCTAAATGGCAGCTTCCATAGCTCCTCAGCCTCAATCAATGACCATGGCTCCTACTGTTGGCGCAAAATGGGAAATCTGGCTGCATTTGAGCCCAGGGATCTTCAACCTGGCCCTTCTACTTTTGCAACATTTGTTATCCTCTATCCCATTGGCTTTGTTTCCCTTTTCAGTTTTGTTTTGGCTGCATTCCACAGAAATCATTGCATACACTTAACTTTTCTTCACACAAGAGTTATTTTCTTTTTGGCCTAATAAATAAAGAGGTCAACATTATTGAAAGTGGCCTGATCTGGATATCACAAATTTCAAAGGACCATATAAAACATAGAATCAAAACTCTTAAAATTTGTTTTACCAAAAAATGTAATCTAAAAAACAAATTTTAAATGTACATTTTTAGAAATAAACTTCTGTCGATTCCCAGTCTTACCTGTATATTGAATGCACAACTACTGTTTTTGTCTGAGGTTGATGGAACTGCAGTCTCTGTAAAGCTCTCGCTGGTTGGTAACAGTATGAAGCACACATAGCAGAAGTGTCAGAAAAGTGTCCAAAAGAGTGATTATGCAGAATTAATGAGTCAGTTAATGATTCTCTTCCCTCCTCTTTTCCACCTCCTAGTGACATTTCCTGTTGTAAGGGATGTGCTAGGAATACAGGCAATTTAGGCTCATGTACAGTCAGTATGTGCTGTTTCACAAGTTTTACAAGTTATACACAAATTGTGATAAGCCATGTGAGATCAGAAGCAAAACTTTGGTGGGTAATTAATTTATTTTTTGTCCTTTCCTAATAACTTTTATTGTATTTAATTTTATATACTCCATATGTTTTTAACGCTTCTTTTATTTTCATATATTCCGTGTACTATAAATGCTTTTAAATTGTCTTTAAAATATTGATTTATTCCTTCCAATACCTTTTAGATCTATTTTCATTTCTACTGTCCTTTATTTTAAGAATTATGTATACAGTGTTTTTTGTTTTTGTTTTTCTGCTGTCCTTTTGTGATCCATGGAATTTACATTTTTTCATATATTTTATTATTGATTAGTATTTGTCATGACACAGAACAGAAGGACCCAGTATTCAGGCTTGACAGACAGCGGGATATTCAAAAGGCATTTATTTAAACTACAAGCTGCGGATCTGCAGTAACAGCAGCTAGGCAGGAAACTCTGGAGAGAAGAAAATACAGGTTAGTATCCATAAATCTAAGGGAGGAAGATTGTGAACGTGAGTTACTCAGCTGGTTTATAAGATCAGTTCATAGCCAGAGAACGAGGTAGGATCCAGCATGTGGGCTGCCAACAAGAGGCTGCACAGTGTGTCCCAGATGCTGCAGCCCTGGGGAACATGCAGAAGTTTGAAGCTAGGGCAGGGAAACAGATCAGAACAGGAAATGGCAGCTTTAGAGATCTACGAGTCCGAAGTGAGGTCAGGCAAACAGATCTGAACAGGAACAGTCAGGCTCAGAGTTCCAGGAGTCTGAAGCCAGGTCAGGCAAACATATCAGAACAGGAACAGGCAGGCTTAGATGTTAAGAGGCAGAACATGTCAGGATCTGGTAATCAGAAACACTCAGGTATGCTAAAAACACTCTCACCCCTGAGATCAGACGGGAAGAGGCAGCCTCAGTGGTTGAAAGGCAGAACAGGTCAAGGCCAGGAAATCATAAACACCAAGGAACTCCAAGAAAAAATCTATCACCACTGGGTAAAGAGAACAACAATAATCTTGATCTGAAGACTGGATGTAAGCAGCTTAAATAGAGGCAGGAGCAGGTGGATTCAGGCAAGAGAGACAGTGGGATTATACAAAAGACGTTTATTTATACTACAGGCTGTGGATCTGCAGTAGCAGCGGCTAGGGTGTCTGAGGCAAGAAACACTGGAGAGAGGAAAACACAGGTTAGTGACCACATAAATCTAATGGGAGAAAATTATGAACGTAAGTCACTAACCTGGTTCATAAATTCAGTTCAGATCAGACTGGGCAGAATTCGATAGGTGAATGAAATGAGCAATCAAGCTAGTCATCAGTGCCAAGATTATGACAGTTTTTTGTATGTATCTTAGAAAATGTTTAGCAATGTTATTTAAGCTTTATCTATGTTTACCTCCAGAAGTATTTATTTCCAAATTTGATTACTGTAAGTAGAATGTTTCTAAATGCAATCAGTGACTACTCTGTTTGTATTCTGTTGTCATTTTGTGTGAATATGAATTCCTCCATAACTTTCCTATAACAGTTGTAATAAACCACAAACATTGGTAGATGGTGCAATAATAAATAATCCAGCTATTGATTTCTTATTTTAAAGTTCTTAGAAATGTGACCTCAAACTGATTATGCATCTGTTGAAAAAGCGAGCAGTTATATTACATGGAACCGGTAACTATGCACAAAAAAACATGTTTCTTTAAATCAAATGCTGGTTTTAAGCAGTTAGGGAAGTCAAACAAGTGAAAACCTTTTTGACCCTGATACTAGAATGCCTTTTCTATTGACAGTTCTTTCTTAGAATTGCTCTGCCAAACACCTGGTTTGTTTTTGCTGACTGGGTGATGGTAGGATTTATGGCTTAAATCTGTACCTTTATTGTTTCTGCATCTGATTTGTGTGTGATCACTTGACTCAGGTTGCTAATAAATGCAACGAAGTGGTCTGCAATCAATTTGGAATGTGGATGTGTCCTTTATCTTTTCTTTTGTCTTTCAGGTATGGTTAATGATTTTTAAACAATGACGTCTTTTTCCTTAGCTTTCGGTTACATTCCAGGACACTATGTACAAATAATGTCACTCAATAACACAGAGTTTACAACAACTGTTTAATCCAACATTATAAGCTTTCCAAACATGACATAATTTTCAAGTAGAAACATGCAACCCCTCTAAACACCAGACATCCATCAGACTGTGTTTTTTTAGGCTAAATCTGGTTGGTCCCTCACAGTTTTGATTTATTTCAAAAATAATTGTTGAAAATTGGGCTGTGTTTGATCAGTCTGGTTTTGTCCCATATTAGTCCAATAATGGATGTTTAAAAGATGTTGAAAACCCAGTTTTCAATTATCTGAAAATTACAGGATTTCTCCTCACTTTTCAACCAAATGTAGACATTGTTTGGAGGTAAATCATGTTGTCCTTTCAATATCCTTTCATCCAATTTTTGTTTGGTGGGAAAGTAGCAAGAAATCACTTGTCTTACCTCTTCTTGATGCCCCTCCTCAGCTTAGACTGCCTGAGAGCCGCTGCAGTGTTGTACCATGCCCCTGCTGACGATTAGTCTGTTTATAGACAAGGCTTGGCAATTTCGAGACCACTTGCAACGAAAACACATTTTTGCAAGTTAGAAATGATCTAAAAACAGACCCTCCAAACACCAGAGGTCATTAAGACATTGCAATTTGGGCTTAATCTGGTTGGTCCATCATAGTTTTGATTTAGTCAAGAAATTGATGTTGAAAATTGGCTGTTTGGTCGTACTGATTTTTAGTCCAATAATAGATCTGAAAATTATGGCTTTTCAGCCAAATTTAGATGTCATTTTCCCTTAAATCATGTTGTCTTTTCAATGTCTGTTTAAATAATTTTTGCTCAGTGGGGCAGAGTTGCTGTCACTGGGCAGATTAGCATTGAGAAGTTGGAACAATTCTGCCATTACTATAGAGTAATATGGAAATAACTTTCACAAATAAGATAAAGCTTTTGCAAATCACAGACTGGGTTTGAAACTTTTTGCTATTACAGTAGACTCATATAATCCAGGTTTAAAAAGTAGATGTATTGTATTTGTAAAACTACAAAAGATTTAAGATGTTATTAACAAAATGGGTGGAAAAGCCCTTCAGCAGTGTCCCAAATTGTAGGTTGCAACCTTAAGTTAAATTCAGCTCTATGCTCAACGGTTCTTAACAATGGTGTATTTAATTTTAATACTATGAAGAGCAAATAATATCATCTTGAAAATACGATCATAGACAATGTATACAATATACAAGATAACATTCCCGCTTCTGTATGGGCTGTTCTAAACAGGGGTCAACAGGGACAGTCTCCTTGAAGAACTGTTCCTGGCCTCTATTATGGCCACTGTACTTGTGACAACATAGTAATAAGTAATAAGTAAGTTTCTTATGTTCTTATATACTGGCACAGCCACCGAACCTGATTGGATCCCTGCACCAATTTAACTTTTTACCTTTATTATTTTAACAATGATTAAGGTGTTACAGTATGCTTTTAGCTTCAGCCATAGTGAGATAGAATCACAGCTTTCATTTGCAAACTGCAGCTCTAGAACAACTAGTAGCTCTTTGATTCATTTAATATAATTAGAAATGGACTATCCCCTTCAGGTTGGAGGAGAGTCCCTGCCTCAAGTGGAGGAGTTCAAGTATCTTGGGGTCCTGTTCACGAGTGAGGGAAGAATGGAGTGGGAGATCGATAGACGGATCGGTGCGGCTGCTGCAATAATGCGGACGCTGCACCGATCTGTCGTGGTTAAGAGAGAGCTGAGCGAAAAGGCAAAGCTCTCAATTTACCGGTCGGTCTATGTTCCTACCCTCACCTATGGTCATGAAATCTGGATCATGACCGAAAGAACGAGATCCCGGATACAAGCGGCTGAAATGAGCTTCCTCCGCAGGGTGGCTGGGCTCTCCCTTAGAGATAGGGTGAGGAGCTCGGTCATTCGGGATTCGGGTTCTCCTCCACATCGAGAGGAGTCAGTTGAGGTGGCTTGGACATCCTCTTTGGATGCCCCCTGGACGCCTCCCTCAGTAGGTGTTCCAGGCACGTCCCACTGGGAGGAGGCCCAGGGCTAGGGCTTCCCCCAAAAGAGCTGGAGGAGGTGTCTGCGGAGAGGAAAGTCTGGGAGTCTCTGCTTAGTCTGCTGCCCCTGCGACCCGGTTCCGGATAAAGCGGGAGACGACGAGTATGAGTACGAGTACTATTGCCCCTTTATTTTGTTTGTTTCTGTCATTTGCTGTGTGCAACCATGATAAACTATTGGCCCTATAATGAATTGACGTAGAGCTGTCACTGGTTTTCAGAAATTAATCCACCCAACGATGTGCTTATGTGTATGCAACTTAATCTAGCACGTTGCTAGCTGTACAAGCAGGCAGCCAGGTGGAATACCAATCACTATTTAGGGATCAAGCAATTTGGCAGTAGGTCCAACCTGCTGCCACTGATTGGCTGAAGTTTTCATCTTTCATCTTAGTTTTCATCTTAGCAGGTTTCATCTCAAGGCGATGGTGGAAAATATCACGTTGAAATAAAAGCTGAATTCTTAAATACATTTTGAATTAAAATTCCTGGAAATGAATAAAAAATCGGTATTAATAATTTCTAATAAATACAAAAAAATTTATTTTTCATTAATATTGAATTTTAATATTATGAAAAATGTTTTAATAATATTAAGATGATATTTTTGTTGCACTAAGTTAATTCAAAATTTGTCATAATATATATTTATATATTATCTATTAAATACATATTTTTATTATGATTTATTTATTTGATTTTGAGCAATTTTATGTTCCATAGCCTAGTGACCGACTGTGTCACATTTCAAAAGCATCAAGTATTTTAATTCTCTACATAGTCTTTGGTATAGTCTAGTAAACAAATTACAAAAAGCAAAATTCAGCAAGATGAAAAATGTTTTCCTGTTTATATTGTAAGAATGATGAACCATGCTAAAAGTAGGGACTATTAAGCACACTTTAATGTCTCTAAAGGTGACTGTAAATCATATATTTAAGGTTTTTAATTTGCTAATTTGAAATGTTTAGAAACTTAGAAGACTGACACGCGTATTGTGCATGGATATCTGCTTTTTTTTTTATTCCTATGCATTTACTGGACAAAACCCATTCAGTTGAACCTCAGCAGTGACTTCAAAAGCTGGCCTTACACTGACCTGCAAACTTCAAAGCTTGATCAAGCCTTCCCCAGACAAGGAATTCTGTGGTTCAAGCAATTTGTTTAACAGGAGAGGGGTTTAGTTTGATTTGGGAATAAAAGGATGTTTCAGTAGTCCAGGATAACCCCACAGCCAAGCCACTAAGGGCCTGTGAGAAGCACAACAGATCACGTCAGGAAAAAAAAAAGGTCCCTAATGATACTTGGCTTGGAAAAGCAGGTATTGCTTTTTTCCCAGGGAATAACAACATGGACTAAAACAAGATTTTCAAACAAGGAGATATTTTTATTCTATGTTCTAATCTTGATTTTGAAAAGCAAGTTAATCTGCTAAATCTACATTTGATCAATTCCATAGCAAGCAACAGTTGTTAAGAACAATCATCCTGGATGTGTGCTTTTGCTGTGCCTCAAATCAGGACTTTTCATAATTATTGGCCAACTATACAGCAAAAAATATACCCACTTCAGTTAAAGTTGTAAATTACGCCCTACAAGTCCTGCCAAAGGACTTCACTGTGTAACATAACCTTCAATAGACTCATTGAGCCAGAAAGATAAGTCTAAGATTTTAAGGGCTTTTTTTTCCCAACTGCAAAAATAATCTGTTTGGATCTTTTTCTAACACATGAAATAGTTATATTATTTTGGTGATATAATTCTTTACAATTAATTTTTGGTCACATTATCATTTGTGCTTTCCTATGGTAGTATATTGCATGCAGCTTAAAGCACACTCGCCTTGTTTTCAAGATGTTTTATTTTAATCATTTTCACAAGAGGGAAGTCTAAACCGCTGTTATATACGCCTCCAGTAATCGTTACAGTTGGCTGAAATCTGTCAAGCGAAGATGTATGAGCGGGCATATAAAACGGACATAATTCCACTGTGAAGATGGGAACTGTTATTGCTGTTTGATTATCGGAGCTTTTTTGGGGTGACTGCAAAAGCCTTTACTCCGGATTACCATTCAGGTTAAACCCAATTATTTATGTATAACTCACAATGGTGTTTTGAAATCTGTCTCCCTCTTTAAACAGTGTAAACAAAGGCTATCCATCATAACCCCACGACAGCTGTAATTGCTACCAGAGTGAGTGAGTTCTCTCAAAGCTGTATTAACACATTGTTTAGTCTCAGTATTTTGGCTGGTCTCATCAAAGTCCCATGAATGGAAAAAGTCATTTATTTTACAGGTTTTTTTTAATCAATTTAGTCAACCTAGATTCCCTGTTTTTATGGCTTTTTATCTAACTTTAGAAACTCAAATATCCTTATAGACTTTATCACCTTATCACCTTGACAGATGAGTAATTCTTTTGTTTTTTTTTAACTCATTAAAAGATGACAGTAAGTGATCTGAATTGCTTCTTTAGCTTATATGTAAATATCCAGTGTTATTTTGTCTTACTATACATATGACAAAAGTAAAAAAAACTACTTTGAGGGAAGAATACATTTCCTTTCCCATGGAAAGTATAAAGTAGGGGGGTGTTTAGAATAGAAGGATGGGTTTAAAGTTCCTGAGTGACCTGAATGTGTAACTTTTTTAAGTACCAGGAAAACAGCTTAGCAGAAGAAGCACAACACCTTAGCATGGTGTAGCTCGGTGAACACGACTGTTTCTTAATCATGCTTGGTTCATACGTAAATATTCCACTATAACAATATTTTTTCTGTTCTGAAGATCATTTTGTGTGGCAGTAGGATAGAAGGGATGGCTCGTTTATCTTCTCCAGAATATTTTATATCCTGGACTTTTATTAGTTTAAAGCAGGATTACATATGAGGGCGAAAAATTTATTTTCTACTTAATGTCACTGGGATATGTAGCTGGAAAAAAAAAAAAAAAAAAAGGATTTTTTTAGGAACTTAACGAAAAAAAAAGTTCTGTAAAAAAGAATGTGGTAGATTATTTAGGAGGAACCATATAGTTGATCAGGCTTGGTTCAAATCGACTGGGAAAAACCCCTTCTGGGAAATTTTGCTGTTTCTCTGTTGACGACATATGCAGATGAAACAACCAAAAAAGGTCTTTAAAAAATGGTTGACCAAATTTAACCCACAGGCCAATGTTAAAACCAAACAAATGTTGTTCTTACCACATTCTTTAAGCTTGGCGCAAATCCTTAAATGTAAGCAACCATAAACATAAAAAATATGTCTAACATTCAACGTTTTTCATTGCACAGAACAGACAGGTTTAGACTTAGACTTTGACTTATTAGCTATCAACATAAACTAATCACAAATTACTTTCTAGATCATACGGATCCCTTAAATTAGGAATCCGATCTTTGGAATCATCCAAACAGGACAAAACTGTGGCACGCATTTAAGACACAAGAAATAATTGTGATAGCATCACTGGTTAAAAGAGTTATTGTGGGTGAAAAGGTAAATATGAGATTGTTTTTCATCCTTCAAGGGTAGGGAAAATTATTTTTCACAGCTGCAGGACAGGTTGAAATATGGAACTCAAGGATGTTCATTCAATGAAAATTAAAGATAGAAATAGATTAAAATAGTATAAAGCAAAAATGAAAACAAAATAAAGCATTTTATCTGGAATAAAGCTACACAACTAGATTAAAATTAAACAAGCCTTTCAATTTCAACACATGGTTTTAAATGTTTCAAACATTATATACAGCTTTTACATTCGTTTTTATTTGCCTTTTGACAGCCGTATGTATACGCAGGAAGCTGCCAGTCAAGCAGGGGAAGAGGAGGAAATGTAGACAGAGATCGTGGACTCCTTTCATGTTAATGAATTGAGAGGAATAGATTTTATGAAGCTGAGTCGTATTGACCTGTGGCTGCCACCTACTTCTTAGTTTCATAACATAATCAGCTCTTGACACATGATTATAATAACCCAGTGCGATTTACTGCACTCTCTGCAAACACATTGATTTTTCTGAACAGCTCTGAGAACCAATTACATAAATATTGCGGCATAATTTGTTTACACATTACTAAATTACTGAGAGATTAAAAGTGAAATAGCACGGTTCATACCCTGTATAGCAAAACTGCAAGAGAGGAAATTAATATAGATTCAAGAGGCCCTTAGAGACGTGTGCGGTAAAAGGGAGAAGAAAAAAAAGAGACAACAATCTATAAGGAATGCTTGCACTTGGGTATTCTCTCTACAGGATGTTACATTCAACATTCATTGGGGCCTAGGTAATTAATATGGTCTTTAATTAGATTTGCATATGAATATCGCTAGACTCTGATCCCTCCGAGGGTTTCAGCTTTCTCACAGTTAGGTTTGGAAATGGACAGTTTTCCTTTAATTCACTGATTCACCAAGTTGCCTCCTGGAAACTTCAGCAAATTTGAGTCAGTGTTTTAAAAACCAGGATTGGAACATATTAGAAGCCTCTATACTGCACCTCCTCTCCAGTGAGGCCAAACTGCTAAAAAGCACACCAACTTTTCTGCAGAAATGTGTTTCACTGACCTTTGACGGCCCACATTGATCCGGTGTACTGAGTGGCCATTTCCGCACAAACAAACATATATAATTGGTATTGGGTTCCAATGGTGCTCTTTCAATGTCTTGAGGATGCTTTGCGGCAATATAAATCAATTCACACTTATAGACACGATATGGGTGCATTAGTGCTGACTGGTCATTTGAGGATGTGCAGTGAGACTCAGAATTCAATAGACCTTGATCAGGCACAGCCAATCGGTCTACATCAATCCTTAGTTTCTGTCAGTATGCAGGTGTTTTAGATGGTTATATAAGAGAATTTTATCTCAAAGTCTTTGATTTTGCTTTTTTATTTAGTTGTTTTACTTGGCTGTATTTTTGAATGTGTGCTTTGTTTAAAAAAAGGTATCTTGCCTGGTTTGCTTAACAAATGCAGTACTTTAGGCTGTATGCCATCATAGCGTGGAAAATAAAAGCTCCCCTATGTTGTTTACACAATATTTTATTTGCATTTTAGCAGCAGTCAAAACAAAATGTGATAAATCAACATTTCTGCTTTTAATGATTTGTTTATTTTAATGCTTTTTATTGTTTTATGAGGTGCTGTATAGTCAGTGAACATTTCAGATTTCCAAGGTGATTCTAGTCTGGTATTGTTAGATTACTGTGTTGAAAGATTTTGTTATCCTACTAACAATGAACAGATCCCTAAGTTAGACTTTATTTATTTATTTTAAAGAAAGCAGTTTCAGTCCTCTAGGTCCCAACAAACCCCATTTCCAAATGGGGCTTGTGTGCAGAAATGGAGGCAGGGTAAGTTTGTATGTATTTCAGTGACTGCAATACAACTACAAACCTAACATAACAATTTTTTATGTTTTGGGTTAGAGATGTAACAATACATCTCTACCCTATCGATTTATGTTGATCTATATTTTTAAGACAATTTTTTTTAAGAATAATGTCTTTAATTCAAGCAGCTGTTTTATATATACTGTAGATACCACATCATATCAGGTACAGACTTCTAAATATTAATAAATCAAAACAGTACCAGGTTGTAGTATGTTGCGATATTGGGAAACATTGCATCAGCATCTAAACAAATCAACACAATATTTTGATAAAGCTAGTAATTTACCTTTCGATGTATAAGTAGCATCTTAAATGAGAAAAATTACAAACATCTTTTAATAGCAGTACATTGTGATGAAAAATGTCTAAAATATATATATATATATATAAATATATATATATTCCAATTTATCATATAAGATCACTAAAAAGTTATCTGATTAAACTTAATCTAGATCAAGAGTCCACATTTTCCTTAAAAGCCAGTTTCTTTCCTTTGACATATTTTACAATACTGGCAATATAATTGTGTCAATATATCAATTTAGCTGTAATATAATTAAAGAAGAGAAGCCGAAAATACATTTTGTAAAAAAATATGTTCCATATTTGCTTTTGTATTTAATCTGAATCATGTGTAGCATGAGAGAAACGATATCTTGGAAAATTAACACAAACGTAATTTCAGAATCCAAACCAGCCTGGCCATATGTGAAATAATTCTGCCCCCTAAAGCTACTAACTGGTTGTGCCTCTTTGCTGGGAGCTGCTGCCATCAAATGATTTTGATAACCAGCAATCACTCTTTTATGTCACTTTAGAGAAATGTGGTGCTTCCTTCTTTAAAAAAAAACATGTTCCAATTCACCTAAACTAAAACAGTTGTTGTATCAAAGGCCTATTTAAGGTTATTGCACTGTCAGCAGAATTCAGTTTTTTGTCACTTATTTCAAGTCACCCAGATTCGGAAGCTACAAAGGAGACCTAGACCATGGAAGTAAATGCAGTTCTAGTTTTACACAAGATTTAAAATGATACGCACCTTACTAAAAAATTAAGCTTTTGCCTTATCACAGCATATTTTCACTAATTTTTGGTAAAACTTTCTGCAGTTTGATGGAGTTCCCAAAGCCTTCTTGACTGATCTTGACTGTCAGTGAATTTTTTTTCTCACCTGTTTCTGGATTTTATTTAGATCAATGCCTGACTTTTTGCTTTTAGAAATATTGTTTTCTTACTTTGTGCTGTCATAGAGTGTATTTTAAATCCATAGGTTAGATACTAATTAGAACTGAATATAAAAATATAATACATTTTACCTTTATTGATCTGAAACAAAATGACTAGAAACATATGTCAGGTAGAAAATACTTTTTCACAACCCTCTAAATCACTCTTAATCATTTGGAAAGCTTTACATAGACAGGCTCGAAGTAAAGAGTTAATGGCTGAATGATAAAAGCAGGAGATCTCTTCCATGTATTTTTATTGAAAAGTGAAAATATATCTTAAGGACTCTGCTATTTCCTACCAAGATTTATCCTTTTTTAACCACACATTCTAATCAAGGATTTTCAAAAGTCTTGTTTTTCCCAATTATTTTCCATTTATGTTTGAGAGAAAAATTAGAGTCTCTGTTTACGTTTCTCATTTCGGCTAGAGGTTATTTTATTGGTCAGTGCTGGAAGGAAGATGGGTGCTAGCTATTACCTGTCCACTAAGCAGCTCTGCGCTGTTGTTTACTCAGCTGTAAGGCCTAGATCTTCTGCATTAGGAGCAAAAGGAGAAGGTCACTAAATATTTCATTTCCTAAGTAAAACACACTTACCCTTGTCAGCCTAAAAAAAAGAAGCGAAAGAAATAGGTCGTAGTGACGAATGTGCAATCAGCCTGATTAACCCATTATTAGTTGTGCAAAGGATCCACTGAAGAGAAGAAGAGGTTGTTTATATGTCTTGCAGTTAAAGTTATAAATGTGATGTAAGGCAAAGGTCTTATGAAGCTTTGCCTTTGCAATTTGGTGTAATAGAGTATTTATAACCTTTTTTTTATTTTCTGTCTTAGTTACATAAGTGTTTTATCCACATTGTAAACCAAAAAACATAAATTGCAAATTAGTTTAACCCTAAGAGAAAACAATTCACCAGCTTCTTAAAACTTCAAACTTCAGTTTACTTTTACCTCTTTGTTTACCTTGTTGCCAGCAGATGGTGCTACAGTGTCTTCACACTGCATCTACACTCCATTACAGTTAGACACCATATGTTCTGCTCTGACGGCCTTCCACTGCCATGCAAACACTTGTAAAAGAAAATAGAAAAAACTTTATCTCTGTTTTTTTGTTAATTTTTGCCACAAAAAAAGTTTAGATTTTTTTTTTTACTTTCTTTTTAGAAAAGAAAAAAAAAAGTTTATTCATAGGATGTGATTCAGGGTATTAAAACTGCAGTGCATTGACTTTTTTTTTCTTTTTCCTTCGATGAATGAGATCAGCCAATGTTTTTTAGTCCCTGTTGTGTCCTGCAGCTGCAGCCTGAGAACCAGTGGACTCAGTATACAGGGTTCTACTGCATGGATTGGAGAGATGAGCCAAATATCAGAGCTAATATGCACAGATGTGGGTAAGAGTGTTAATATCTTTGCTTTTAAATCCTTGGGAGTGGACAGGTTAATGATTAACTTTATGGGCTGGTATCTATTTTTTCTGATGTGATTTCTGATACTTTTAAGGACTTTATTTGGATCTTATATTTTTTGTTACCTGATTATAATTATTATTAATATTATTATTATTATTATGAAATCAAGGTGGATTTATACATTTTTGGTGTTGAGCATTGAACATCAGGCTCCTGGTTGGTGGGCTGAGGTGGTAGACTATAGCATGTAAGCTATTAAAAAGGAGGAATGTGAAAAAGCGTTATTGCCCACACTTCATGTGAATGGAAAAGGCGTTAAAGAAATGACAGCGTACAGTGGGTGGTAGGGCCTCAGCGTAGCCCGGGAGGAAATGGAATGAGAAAGTGCAGTCAGGCACACCACTCATTCACCATGACAAATGGGAGAGGCCTAGGCCAAGGGGGATACCTGATACCCCACGGTGGGCTGTGTGCACCTGCCTGGGCTTCGTGTGCGCCAAGCTGGAAATAAACCTTAACCACTTGTAGCAGCACACCTCTGCTGTTTGCAAAAGGGAACATAGTTAAATAGAAAACAAAAACATTCATGACACTGTTATTGGAAATCAATTCAAATTGTTAAGATTTGTGTGAAGATTGTAAAAGTATCATCATGTTTTTAGAAAAACCAGATGAAAGAAAAAATGAAGAGACAAAAATTATTTACTTTACAATAATACTTTACTACTAAGAAGAACTACTATTAGTGTGCACTTTTAAAAAACGAATAAGCATTGAATAAAATAATCTCCGAGTTCATAAAACAAATAATACAACATGAGGAAAATGTCTTTTAAAACCATTGTTGTAAATCAGCCCTAACGCAACCAGTCAAAGTACAAAAATACTTTTACTATATTTTCAAAATACATCGTAAATTTTAGAGACATGAAAGCAGTTCTTATAAAATATTGCAAAAGCTCAGATACATTATTAATAATGAATACTTTAAATACATCAAATACATTTACAAAAGCTATTATTACATATAACGTTCTTCTATTGTGTTTTGTAATTAAAATGTAAACATTTTTCCCTACGTTTATTTCATTTTCCAAATGGGCCTTATGACTGCGCAGATAATTCAAATGTAAAAAGTTTAACCAAATAATCTTAATGCTATGTTTAGAGAAGGCTTGTAGAAATTTCCAAAAAGTGAAGAAACAAAATTCTTCAGCCGTCTCCAAAAACATTAAGGATCACCATGATTTCAAATAGAAGGTCACAAGTTGCACATCATGGGGCTCCTGACTTCTGCATGGATCAAATTCCGGGAGCATATTAAATCTTTTGGGAACTCCTGGGAATTATCTATAATCCAATTGTGTATATATGAGGACACAACAGTTAAACAGCAGAGAATCAGCCTTCTCTCCACATATGCTGACATATAGCTGGGAAAGTTATGGCAGACTTTAGGTTTCATTCTGCTTACTTGTGACGCAGACAATAGAAATCAGATGTAGTCACAGCAGTTTTCTATGCATGCCATAAAAATATCTATTAACCTCCTCCCAGTTTTTAATTTCAAGTTTCTAGTTGTAAATGTCATAATTTTAATATTGAATAACCAATTTTTTCATAATCCTGTTTAATAAATCAAACATAAATGTCTGATTTATTTTTGTTTTTCACTTAGAATGATGGAAAAAAAATCATTTCATTAACATTGTTACTATTATTATTATAATTATCATTATTAGCAGCAGCAGTACTAGTATGAATAGGCTTACTGCCTCTTGACTTGCTTTTATTTGACAAAATTTTGGGTCACTTTTATTTTCCAGTTCTTTGTCAGTCTTGAAGTGCAAAACATTTTATTTTTTTTCACTTTAAGACTGAAGTGTTGGTTGGAGCTGAGCATTTCCTTAATTAAAGGTGCTTGAAACTACTAGAAATCTGCTGCATATGCCTGGTTATATACGGTTTTACAGTTTCAGATTACTTTTAAAGTATATTTTTAGAGATAACATTTGCTGCTTTTTAATTGTATCGGTCTGACTTAACTTAGTTTTGCAAATTAAATCGTACCCCACATAATTTTTAGCATTATTTGACACCGCAGCAAAGTTTTAAATACAGCAGAACAACATTCTTCTTTGGATGATGAAATAGTGACACTTGTAGTTATATTAAAAATAATTAAAAGAATAATAAATAGAGGTAAAGGATTTAGACACAGTCATTAACAGCGTCTGTGAGGTCTTCACTGTTTTTCATCATTGTTTCTACAATCTCTTCTTAAAGTGTGTGTGTGTGTGTGTGTGTGTGTGTGTGTGTGTGTGTGTGTGTGTGTGTGTGTGTGTGTGTGTGTGTGTAATCAGATTGCTCTAAGATTCCATACAACAGGAGCACACATGTTTTGAAACTACTGTTACAATGGCTGTGATTATCCATGGGCTCAGCTCATTTTAGCTTTGTTTGTAAAGGTGATTAAAAGGAAACCACTGAAAATGCAGAATTGCACATTTAACAGTGTTTTATAAGTTGTATTTTTATGGCTCTGAAATTAATCTACATAGCAGTAAGTTTTCTTTTTATTTGAGTGGAAAGCATCTGGGTTAATCTCATATTAATCAGCAAGGATCATTCTCACGGACAGTCATAGACTTGTTTCAGAGAACTGTGCTCTAAATTAAAGCTGACGGCGTTGGTAAATGATTCTATTTTATTTTGAAAAGTGTTGAAAATCTGCATAACATATAAACAGTTTATTTTTCCATAGTTTTTCTGAATTCAGGGCTGCAACGAGTTGCAAGATTAGTTAAATTAAAATTGGATCCTCTACATTTTTTGTCCTATAGTCTCCATATCCATATAGAAAGTAAAATGTGTACCTCATATGAAACCTCCATAAGTCAGTTTAGTTAAGGCTACAGCCTAACAATCCTGACTTTTTGCTCCTAACACTGCTTGTCCACTTTTGTGCAGTTGTTTGTGCTGCACTGTATACAATAATGTTATTTAAAGGATCCGGTGGTTTGCATTACTGGGCTCTGCATTCTTTGCCCATTACATATTGCACATCTCCCAGTTCAACAATTTGACTTTCAAATTGAAATTAAGCAAGAAAAAGGAATAAATATGTTCAGAATTAAGGTCTGATTTTAGAATAAACCTTATGTTGTGCATGAATCATATGGATTAAAACATGCTCTGTAAGTAGATTAGGTCAACTGAACTACCCCCAACCATCTCAGACGGTATGACTCTCAACATTGAAAGCTCAGAGATGTAATCCAGATTCATAATCCAATGATTCTTACAAGCTGTTTTGGGCCATTAATTACTGGGTATTTGTGTTGATTTAATATCTTTCTAATCTCCTTTAAACTGACAGTTGCCGTCTGTTTCACAGCCACGTTGTTTATTGCTTGCTCTCTATTCTTGACAGAAGTTACATCTTATGAGACTAACGACTTATTTTCTTGGGTCGGATAAAAAGTATAAAAAATATTTAAGAGAAGCTGTTTAGCTAAAATTTTTAAAAGGTGTATTTATTATTTATAAAGTTTATTGTGCTAACCTTGCCTTGGTCTAAACTGCAACAAGGGAATTTCCACTGATTGCAATGATATTATATTCAATACATTTAAAACCTGAGAAAAGAAGTTTTAAAAATGGATATATGTGTTTTATAGCAAAAAAGGTGAAATTTCCTTATTTAAGGCTGAAAAAAGTATTCTTGTGAATGTTTTAGATCAACTAATTATAAATACTTAAAAATTGTTTTTAAACCTGGTTTGCATTTTTATAAACAATGAATTAAATGTATTTAACAGTATAATATATATGATCAAAATGTGTTGTAAAAAACTGTGTATTTAAAGAATGAAACAGATCATAAAGAATCTCTCCATAGTTTTATCCATGTGGGTGTGTGTCGGGGTGTGTGTGTGTGTGTCTATCTTGTAGTTTCCAGCTACATATTTCAGAAATAAAACCTTTAGAAAAAAGGTTTATCACAGCTTTTGAATATTGTTGAATCCAACAGGTGGTACTGAGAATTTTGACTTGGAGGTATTTACTGTCAATAGTACTTTAAGGTAATTGACTTGTCATAAAGCTTAGGCTGATAATTACCCTTGCTATTTTTATTTAGTTTTATTTTAAGTGGATTCTGCTGCTGGAGGACTTCTTTAGTCCTCTGACTCGCTCGTCTAATATTATTAGATGCTATAAGTTGAGCCAGAGCAAATCTGTTAATGCATAAGACCATAAGAACCTCTTATGTTCAAGCCAGGTCAGAGAGAAGACACAGCAGATTAATATTTGATCATGCAGAGGGGGCCCTTAATCAGATCTGCTTATTCCTTCAGCTGAGCGCTCTGCTTCAATTACCATAATTGTTGTGTTAAACATGCTTGTTTTTTTGTTGTTGTTCTCTACGGTTAGTGGTAGGACGTGAGCGTGTGCTGTGAGAGAGGGATTCCAGCAGCAAACCCAATTAATGCAGGATGGATGGCTGGGCAAGCTGAGGGACGAGGAGGATATTACGGGGAGGAAAGGGAGGGCTGTGGGCACAGGTTCTGCTCCAAGCCACAGTTGGTGGCATAGCCCCGGGCAGCACAGGTAACTCCAGCCAACCAGAGCTCCCTAGGAGGGCAGCCTGCCCTGCTATGATGCTCCCTCCGCTTTGCCCCCAGCAGCACTGAATCACACAGAAATCAAATTGGCGCAGAACATTCACCATTTCAGCCCACAGGTTTTCATTCAAGTTCAACAACTGTCATTGTTCTCTTTGTCATTTGGGCTTCTAACTGAAGAGTTTATTTTCTGTTTGCTTCTCTGTTGTCTGTCGCTCTATGACTGTCAGCAAAGGTTGATATTTAGAAAAAAACACAATGTGCTTGTTCTTTTTCCATAACTGCATGTTTTCTAGGTGTAGGGTGTTAAAGTAGTTTTACTTGGAGTAATGAAAGGGCTGAGAATAATGGCTTTATAGCCCTTAAAAATAAATTTTCAGGCTATATTATGGAGCAAAAGGGCTAAAATAAGTGTTTGCAAATACACTCATAAATTAAAAACTCTCTTAACTAATACCAATTGTTGCAATAACCTGATTGTTTTCAAATTTTGCAAACATTAAACAAATCTAAATTAAAAATATTTTTCTTTAAATTTAATTAAGAAGAATTAATTTGTGCAGTTTAATTCATAAAAGATATTTTTTTCACAATTGTATTTCCTCTCAACATGCCAATAAAGACAAAATACCTTAATACATCTCTTATATTTATTTATAAAATTAAAAGGTAAAGTATCCTGAAGTACAACCTTGTTGAAAAATAAATAAATTTGGAACGTACCTAATTGTGTCTAGTCAGACTAATCATCACTATGCTTTTAATGTGCTTGAAGATTATACTGTATTTGTAACAGTTTGCTGTTTTTAGACTTTATTTCTCATATACAAACTTTAAGACTAGATGCTCTTTAGATGTATTAATATCCAAAGCCTTTTTTTTTTACCCTTCTAACAGAGAGCATATAGGATGCCATTTAGTTTTTCTTTTTTGAATTCATTTTTAAAAGTTATTGGTTAGTCAAAAGCAGACAGTAACACAGAACAACTCCCAGATGCTGAAAGATGTGGGCGTCGTGGGAAAATCGTAAGGAGAAATCACTCACCTTTTTTTATCTTCTGCTGCCATAAAATCTAAATAAATCCAGAAGTTTTGTATAAAGCTCTGATCATAAGAGAGGGGACTGCTAGCTGAAACAAATGTTAAGAGATGGGAGTGTTTGGGGTAGGGATAACACGGGGAAATGGGATTCAGCCATAGGGTCCGATTCGTTAAATTTTAGGGAGTTTCACTGTGATAGTTTCTACTGCAATGCATTTTATTTCATAATAATAATAACAATAATACAAATGATACATATGAATACATATTTTTTCATTTTACCGTATGTTGGCATGGAGAAAACAGAAAAATGTTTATTAGACGCTGTAATAAATCTAATAGATTTTTATGTTTCAACTTCTCTTCATGGCAATGGCAATGGATTTACCACTTTTTTAAATCTAAAAGACAAGTTTATAAATGTATTTGTGAAGGGAAGAATACCCTAGGTTGCTCATGCAAGCAAACACAGAAAACCTGTTTAATTGTTATCAAAATCTCCGCAAAGGAGAAAATACTGATTTCTATCTAAGAAGATAATAAAAGAATGAAGCACCTAGTATTTTTAGTCCAACAAAGAAGTGTCAGAAGGTCAGGAAGTTTTACACAAAATTTGTTTAAAGAAATAGATGTTGGTTATATAGTGATTGATACTGATTTTACCAATTGAAATGATTGGATGACAACTAAACATTGGATGACAACATTTCTGCAAAGAATATGTAAAATAATATTCTTTATATTTTGAAAATGTTACACTGGTTATTGCATGTTTATTTGGGAAAAAAATTACTTTCCTGATGTTTTCTCAGAAAATACTTATGGGTGTTACGTTGAATGAAAAAATAATCAGAAGCTATGGGGGGAAACTTTCCTATTATTTTATAATCTGTTATATGGAGCAAAGATTATTTGTGTGGTTGAGGGAGGATTTTATTGAGTCCACAGTGATTAGAAAAAAGTTGCCACAACTTTCAGATTAATATCCTTTCTTAGTATTAAAGGAGTCATGTCTCTAATTCTGTTCATATGTCACATTAAACAATAAAATTGCCAAAGCAAAACTCTGCTCTGTGTCATTTTGATTGCTGTTTCATGAATATGCTGTCAACCAGCCAGTTCGTCATACGCTTTCCTGTTGGACAAATGAGTCTGTGAACCACTTCTGTCTCTATGAAAGCCATCTATCCTGCTGGAGGCATAGCACAGTGCAAAAAAACACTAGATGAGATGGTCCCCCATTAATCTATGTTGACTGGCTGGAAATTGCATCTTTGTAATGAGTATTAGGTGTGCATCTACATGAATTAAAGCTGAATGAGCCTCAGATTGATCACCTCATCCTCAAATGACACTCTTCCTGTGATCATTATTGTTTAAAAGTGACCAAATCATATTGGGATGAACACATTTCTTTGTAAAGAAAGAAACAGAGATGAGGTCAAGCCACAAAGCGTGAACAATTGAATCTGTCTCCAGGTGGGAGTTTATGTACAGTAATTTTGGTTGAATGATAAAGCTAAATTTGAGGATGTGTCAGCAGCTTAATTCTGTGTCTCTGCAACAAAATCTTCAGTTTAAGTTGTTTTCAATTAGTACCTTGCGCCCCCTAACCCACTTTTTTTCAATTTGACATTTTGCAGTCTAAAACCACAATGAGATTTATGTGAAAGAGCAACATAAAGTAGAAAATAAAGGGAAGAAGTGAAAAGACGGAAGAAAAAATATATTCCAATTGTACAGAAATGTGTAATTTCTCCTGGTCCTATGAGTTGATACTGTGTAAAAGCACTTTTCACACCTATGTCTACCTGCTTCTCTGTTTAGAGACAAACATGTTTTGGCATTTCTTCTTTGGACACTAAATAACAAAGACTTTGAAAACAACAGTTTTCTGATGTCTTGCCACAAACTCTAAGATGTATTCCTGCGGGACTTTGACTAGGCCATTTTACTGATGACTATGCTTTGGTCTAAACCATTCAGCTGTATCTCTGGATGTATATTTAGAGTCATCATCCTGTTAGATTATGTTTTTTTTTTTCCTCTTACTTTTCGCTGATTTCACAGCAACTGGCTCCACTTATCTTTATTTCAATGTTTTCCCGCTTCCCTCTCCATGCTGAATACAAGCATTCCCACAGCAAGATGGTGCCCCCATCATGTTTCCTCTAGACAGCATTTTTTTGTGGGATTTTAAAGTGTTCGGTTTTAGTTTCTTGTGGCCAAAGCACCATCTTGCACATGTTTTTGTGTCTTTTACATGTTTTTTTTTTCTCTCTCTCTCTTCCTGTAACTATTTCACAAAGAGACTGATTAGTATGGAGATACATTTTGTAAATGATAAAAACACAGTCCAGTAAAACATTTTTTTTTGCTTTTTCAGAAAATATTCTTTTAAAAATTTTTTTTTTCATATCCTATTTTTCTAGTTTTTTTTTTTTTTACATTATTACAGATTGCATTCTTTTGAAATTGTGGTTTACAGATCACATTGTTCTCACGTCAGACTTAATACAAGCACTCGCTCTTGAAAAATACAGAGCAAAATCAGCCCCCACAATTGAAGAGAATGCTATCTGTGAAACGCAATTTGAAAAGAATGCAAAACTCAATGTGAAAAAGAGAATCTGAAAAATAATATTTGAAAAAACATTTTTAAATAGGAACTGCATCTCTTATTAAAAGAGTCAGGTCTGTTTCATCTACCTCACTTGCAATGCAATGGATCCTGCGAACACAGGTGCAAAAAAACTCCAAAAATATTCCATGTCTATCCTCCTTTAGAGGATAGCAAAACAAGCACTATGTGTAAAATGCAAGAAATTACACTGCGGATGGGCACATGGTTACATTGTGCCCATCATGTGGAGGACACTGAATATGTTGAACATGGACAGTTTGAAAGAAAGTTAGAAAAAAGAAATGTACTTTTGGAAAAATGAAAACTTAAACTTAACATTTCTCAAAAATAGTGCTGGAATAAAACATTTTATCGGGTGTCACTTATCAAAATATCTATCTAATAAAACAAAAGTTACCTGGCTCAGATTTCTGACTGTTCTAACAACATTAATACATTATTGTTATAATTCAATGTAATTTTTTTCCCCAACATGATGTAATGGTTAATGGAAACCCAGCTTTTGCATTAAGTCATTGACTTTAAAGGTGATTGATTTAGGGGCCTTTATTGATATCATAGTGGAAAAATTTTCTAAGGTGGGAACGCAGAGATCACAGTAACAAATCTGTGTTTCTGTTTTGCGTTTTTTATGTGTTTTATCTTCCGCCATTCTGTTTTGTTTGTTGATCTTCATTGAGACGTTCGTTCACTAATGTTCCCTAACAAAGCTCTGATGCCCCTTAGAGAACAGCTGTATTTATTGTGAGATTTAATTACAAACAGGTGGATTTTGTACACAAACTGAGAGGATACTTATTTGCAGAGGAATTTGTTTATTCGAATCAAGCTAAAAGGCTTAAGACAAATGCATTCCACACCTTTCAAATATGTATCTTTAAAAATTGCAAACCATATGTATTTTGAAACTATGTATGAAATGAAACAAAATATGAAACAATAAGATTTCTCATTGCTTGTCATAATATGAAAGAGGACTTTTTAATAGCAACAGTGTGTCCAACAACGTAATAAAACCTATGAAGTATATTCTAACATTCCTATATTTTACATCAAACTATTTTGAATGTTTGTGCATTAAAGTGGCTCCTGCTGTTTCCTGAAGTAAATGGAACTGCAGGTTCGAGGAGGACAACCTGACACAGGAGAGATTTTGCCTCAGATAAAAAGCAAAGCCCTTCACCTCATGCCTCGACATATTTACCGTACCTGGACACACTAATACTCCTTTGTAATGTCTTTCTGGTAATTACGCTGCCAGGCACCCTGTTGGGGTAATTATACTAAAAACACCCTCATTAGCAGCATCAAGATGAAAACTCCCAGAAGCTACACCATTGTTCTTTCCATGCTAACACCTTATTGTTAAATTTTTGCTTGATGCACCACAACTGCTTTTCAAAGAGACTGCAACGAAAGACGGTTAATTTTTATTATTGGAGGTTATGTTGTTCATCCCTCCTGTATCTATACAGTACTGAGACTAAGCGATACTGCACACCACTTTAAATGAAGAATGTTACACAAGCCTGTTTACCATTCCACTACAGTTTATTTTGTAGTACACCAGAACTACCAGTATTATACAATTACTGGTTGTGAAGAAGCAAAATTAAAAATTCATAATGTTAACACTGTATTTGTTTAATTCTTTCTTAACTGACATTCTACAGACATATTACTGGATAAATATTTAAAGTTTGCTGAATCTTTTACAAAGATATTAGCATATTGCTATAAACCAGCTTTAGTTAAAGAACATAACTAAGAATATGTTTGAGAGTTTTATTTCTCTAACGTAAAGGCAAATGGTGCTAAACATATCAAACCAACGAGAAAATTATATGAGTTCTGAGCCCTGAACTGTCTGACAATTTGCTCTTTTTAAATTATTCAGGGGCAAGCTTTTTTTATGTCAGCAACTGTGTGTTTTCCAGTGACAAGCAAGCCTCACCTAATAGTTTCACTGTGTCTGCCGTTTTATGACTGACATAGCAATACGCTGATTGTCCAGATATTTATGCCATCTGCAGCTAGGAGAGATAATTAAAGTATATAAATTAATCAAGTGCAATTAATTAAAGGCTTTATGTTCACAGCAGTACATCTTTGCATGTATAATTTATATTTATTGATTTGTTTGGTTTCATTAGCCCATAGGATAACAGTGCAGATGCATTAGAGAGGAAAATGCACAATTAGCATGCAGTAAGGGCTGCTGGTAATTGATACATCAGAGCGCACTCCCTGCAGATATAAAGCTGTGTAAACTGTCATAAGCAGTTACGATCGATGACTGATATTTCGCACCATATCTCCTGCTTGATTAATGATGTTTTTGAAAGCGGGCCCCCACTTAATGGGACCCTGATAGGTGTTCAGAATTTACTGTTTAATCAGGGGAAAAAATTTATTGCTGTGCAGAACTTGCGCCGTTGCAGGCGGAAATGTATGATTGGTCTCTGTAAGTGCTATGCTGATGTTATTTGCTCCCGTCAGCAGCCAATATGGCTAAGCATTTAGAGCTTTGTGCTTCCTGGTTGATTTTTCATTGACTGTGCTGCCATCGTTCATCACTAGCTGGTTTCCCTCTGTTTTGCAAGGCTGAGAAGAAGGCAAGCTGTGTAGTCAATAGTAGTCAAGGTGTAGTCTGTTTTTTGGCATTCTCTGAAGTTCTTACAATGTGTAAAATGTCTTCAAAGCTAACTATGAGATACATTTCTAATGTTTCTCTATAAAAGTCTACATGCCCTATCAGATGCACACCTTTGTCAATGGCCCTTACTTATATTTACCCTTTACAAGATACAGAGTAAAGCCATCAAAACTATAAAGAAAAAAAATTTCCCATTTTAGACTCTTTAAAATTGCTTTGATAACTGTTTTTTACACTTTGTTTAAAGCATATGCACATAGTCACCTGAAATATTTTTTAACAGGTAGGAAGGAGATTTAGAATTTAAAAATAAAGGTAAACTTTTAGATGAGAAGGTGTCTATTCCTTGGACTGGGTGTGTGCTTTTTTATGTGAGTGTAAATAAATATATTTAGAAAAAAATCTAAACAAATAAAATAATGAAATTTAAAAAGACTATCAAAATAACTACAAAACTAGCTTTATCACAAGAATATAATTCTTTTTAAAACACAAACATACTGTACAAGGTAAGATAAGCTGCATCAAAACAAGTCTGACGGATGAAAAATGTTAAAAGCTAAACAGTAAATGTTATCTTCAGTATTCAACTCAATTTCATTTCAGTTTATTTACATAAAACCAATTCACAACATATTTTAGCATTTACTGAGATTTTATGTAGTATTATATGCTCTGTCCCCTTTGTTGTTCTTTATATTGCCTGTTAGAAATGGTGCCGCCATCAGACACTTCCTTTGGTTACACTCAACAAAATATAAATGCAACACTTGTTTTGCTCCCTTTTTTTATGAGGAGAATTCAAAGATCTAAAACTTTTTCCACCTACACAACATCCCCATTTTCCTGAAATATTGTTCACAAATCAGTCTAAATCTGTAATAGTGAGCACTTCTCATTTGCTGAGATAATCCATCCCACCTCCAAGGTGTGCCATATCAAGATGCTGATTAGACACCATGATTAGTGCACAGGTGTGCCTTAGACTGCCCTCAATTGGACCAGCAATGGTCCAACATTTGCTACAGTAAGGCAAGTCCTGAGAAGTCAGCTCAGTGGTAAGTTCAAGTTCCAGGAAAATCAACAGCTATTCCTTCCCAGACATAATATGCTCAGCTGGCGTAGGGCTGGCGAAAGGAGTAAATTAGGGTGGCAACAATTTACTAATAATCTGTGGTAGATTGTACCCCAAATTCAGTATCCACAGACTATACACCAAGCACAAAGGAGGCAAAGGCCTAGAGAGCATCAGTGTATCTATCTGTCTATCTATCTATATAGATATTTATATGTATAGCCGGGTACTCTGGCTTCCTCCCACAGTCCAAAAACAAGGCTAAGTTATCTTGCTTCTCTACATAAGTTGTTCTTAGGTGTGAGCGTGTGTGCATGATTGTATGTCCTTGTATGAGTCCATGTTGCCCTGTGATGACACAAGGGAGGAATAAACCTAAGGAAAGAAGAGAATTCAGCAAACAGTAACTGCAGAGGAGGAGTATATATGCCCAACAGAACAATGCATGTAATCAACTGACTGGGAGCAGGTGTGGACAGAAGTATCTAAATGCTACCTAGGGCAAGGAGACTGGCACAAGGGGGCACCAGAGAGTAAACAAGAAGAACAACGGTGCTCAAATATAACCAGAAAACAACAAGGATAATTGAAAGTGAAACCAATGACCTATAAAACACAGAATGGCATAAGTCAAAGTGTAACTGAAAACTCAGAAAGAAACTTTAATAGAAACCAAAAGGATAGAATTATACAAAATAAATCTTACACAAATATCTAAAAACCTTTTCGTTCATTTGAGTAATTGTTCGGACCTTTGAATGGGCAGCATATCTATACAAATATTGAAGCCTTTCCACAAATTCTTAGTTTCCTGTCAGTCTGAACTCTGATTGGGCCATTTTAACATATCGATTTGCCTTGATATAAGAAAAATTACATCAATTACATTAGCTCTGGCTGTCTCACTAAATAGACAGCCTCTAATGAGGGTCTGCTGGGAATGTGTGGTGGAGCCCTCGGTCAGCGACATGTTCAACTCACACCTTAGGGACAGCTTCTCCCAGATTCCGAGGGAGGCTATAGGGACAGGGAATCTGAGTGGAACATGTTCTCTGCCTCCATTTTCGATGGACAGCCCGTAGCTGTGGCCATAAGATCTGTGGTGCTAGCCATGGTGGCAATCCCCGAACCCGGTGGTGGATACTTTCAGTAACGGATGCTGCTAAGTTCAAGGCAGACATGGGCAATGTGGAGTCAAAAGTCATCTCCATGTCATGTATTTGTTCTACCCAGCCACTGAAGCAGGTGAGTCCAATCTTCACCGTGAATTAACCTGTGCAGATTGGACTCACCTGGTTAATTGGCTGGGTAGATTAAATACATGACATGGAGATGACTTGTTGACTCCACATTGCCCATGTCTGGTTCAAGGAGCCTCCAAAGGACTGGCAAACCGCCCGGGGCCTCTGCAGGAAGCAGTGCTTTGTTTACACTCTGAACTGCTATTTGCTGCTGTAGAATAGAATAGAAGACAATTAACTGAATTCAACTTTATTGTCATTACACTGTAAGAAGCACAAAGCAAGGAAATTCCCTCTCTCCATTTCACCCATCCCTTTGGGGAGTAGTTGGCTGTCATTGTGTCTTGCTCAGGGACTCAGAGTTGCAGTCTGTGGGGGTAATGCTTGAACTCAGAACCTCTGAGATCCAAGTGCAATTAGAATAGAATAGAATTCAAATTTATTGTCATTCCACTGTCACAAGTACAGAGCAACAAAATGAATTCTCTGCATATAACCCATCCCTTGGGGAGCAGTGTGCTGCCATTGTGCGGCGCCCAGGGAGCAGCGTTATGGGTGTTGCTCATACCAGAGTAGCAGTGGGCTAGAACTCCAAGGTTTATGCCCTTGCCCATAGGCTGCCATTCCGTCAAGAGGTTTGCACCCAACGTGGGGCTGGAACCCACGACCCTGAGATTAAGAGTCTCATGCTCTACCGACTGAGCTAGCCGGGCTCTGACTACCAGGTCAGCATTCCCCAGATCAGTGTATCTTCTTATATACAAGCCACATACATTGAAAGTGTGATTTTAATGTCATAAAATATAAAAAAGATTACTGGGTATTACGTTTCAAATTCATCGCACTTTTGGTGTTTTTGATTCCACCTAGATCATACACACTTGTTTTATTTTTATTTTTTTTATCGAGAGTTGGTTATATCTCATTCTTTGGGCAATGTTTTATCATCAGTACCGGTACCACTTGTTTTTTTTTCTGATGCGCTATGAGGACTAATTAACTACATGTTAAATAATTGATAAGTCATGTGGCTGTTGCAAATTGTATATGGGGTTTATAGCCACCACATATGGTGTTTGGGAAAAACCTCAGTACAGTATTCATGAAAAGCTTGTGGAGGAGACCATGTTAAATTAACCAGGATGCTGTCTGGTCTGTATGGAATACAATACACTCCATGGCAACTAAATGTTTTAGGGGATCCTTTCTCCAGGTGGGCGCCAGACAAAAGTACATTACCTTCTGTCCAAAACAATTTCCCCCTCTAATGTCAATGTAAATGCCTATAGAAATCCTGCCCCCTGTTTAGGGGTGCAAATATATGACTGTATGATCTGGTTGAACTGTAAAGTGCCTTGAGATGACATGTGTTTTGAATTGGTGCTATATGTATAATATGAATTGAATTGAACTGAATATGTCCAATATTAGAAAAAAAAGTTTTTAGGCTGCTGGTCTTTTTCTGAATTTGAATTTTATTCTTTGATGCAAAGCTGAGGTTGTATTTGGACTTTAGGGGTGAAGAAAAAAAAGTTATAGAATACAAATGTTCTCCCAACCTAATTCTGCTGTGAGAAAATAACTGAAAATGTTTGTTCCTTAAATGTGTCCCTTTAATCCTGCAGTGAGAGCTGGCAGTGAGGTAAACATCAAGGATTAAGTAATGGTAATCTTTCTCAATTTGATTTAGATCCAGACTCTAACAAGGTCATTCCAATGCGTAAATATGTTTTGATCTAAACCATTTCATTGCAGGCCTGTTTGCATGTTAATGGTATTGTGGAATATGTTCTTTTTCGGGGTGGATCATCTCAGTAAGTGGTCTTCCTAGTTGTCAATCATTCTGGTGATATCTTTTGTAAGACTATGTGCTCGCCCCCATTTTCACTTATCAGTGGTGAGTCTGACATATTGGAAAAATTGCAAAAAAATTTTTAGAAAGTAAGCTTGTATGAGCGATGCAAACTGCAACTTTTAAACAGAGTGCGCACGAGGAGAAATAGCCTCATGCATGCTCTCGAATGCGTTAAGTATCAATACCTCTTAAAGTGTTGTTTTTTTTTGATGTTTTTTCAGGGGAGAGGACGGCTCTTTTCAAAAATTTGCGAAAATCCTCTACTACACCTTTAATGGTCACTGCCATTGTTCAAGGTGATCCTGAGTTTGCTTTAGTTACCAGTATTTCAGAGTCTTTCAAAGAATCCCCAAGGTATGATAAAGAAACCATTATATTTTGCCCTTGAAATAGTTTGGATAAAGTAAATTACAACAATGGTTACATTTCATATGCAATCGTAAACCCAAAATCATTTACATTTTCTGACACATTTTGAATAAAAATTAGTTTCATTTATCACATATGACATTTTAGCATCAGATGAAATAAAAAAGGGTTTACAGTGGTAGAGTGTACAGCACTGTTGCCCAGAAGCAAGAAAGTCCTGTGTTCGATTTCTGGCCTATGTGTTTTATGCATGGAGTTTACATGTTCTCCCCATGCACCGGGTAATCCGGGTTCTTCCAACTGCCCCAAAAAAAACATGACTGTCAAGTTAATCTGCGTTTCTAGAGTGTCCTTATGGTAGGTGAGAGTGTGCGTGGTTGTGGTGGTCTGTGTTGCCCTGTGACAGACTGGTAACCTGTGCAGTGTTTTCCCTCGTCTTTTCCCATAGACTGCTGTAGATAGCTACGTAACAGCCATAAAAATCTATAAAAAAGTATATATTTTCATTATAATTATAAAAGGGGACATCTCAAAAATTATATTTTGAGTTGCAAATGACAAAGCTTTGGCGTTAAATAATCAAGCTAATAGCTTAGCACATGCAGAAGGCTGATCTGTAGCTAAGTTACAGCTTATTAACTTAATGAAACATCTTTTGTCACAAGGTTCAAGACTTTGGTAAAAGAAAGTCACCATCACCCTTCTTTTGCTCCATCCCCTCATTTTCTTTTATATTCCCTTTTGGAAATCTAGCTGGACCTTTCCAATCATCAATATATTAAAAACTATTTTAATAGATGTAATTACTTTAAAGCTGTATCTTCCAGGGATATGAATAGATTTGGGATGACATATGTTTGTTTTTTTATTATTATTTTGTTTAAAAAGGTCAGATTAGTCTCATATGACCTGGGCACTTTTTTGCATGTTTAGGTCTTATTAAGTAATGCAGAACTGTAAGAGAAACCCTTTGACCTTCTCTCCTTCCACAAACCAGGAGCAGAGCTGACATAACAGTTGGAGATGTTATTTTTTCTCATTCAATCCTCTGATCTTTATGTAAGAGCTGGTAAAGAGGATGACCCATCTCATCCTGTAGCTGGACCATATTGAGGAGACTGAATTGGGATAACTTTAGAAATATAAAAGGCTATTAGATTTTCTTTTGAGGGTTCCCAAGAGAATGAGAAGTTTTGTTTTTTTTTTCTTCTTGTGTATAAGTAAACTGCAGAACCCGACAGGGAGGTCAAATCAATCTTTGCTATTTATTACACAGAAATGTGACACTCCATCCTAAATGCCCCCATCCCAAGTGATTTAACATCTTGTCTGTGCTGTCTGCTGAGCGCGCCTACCGCTGTGTGTATTTCTGTGTGCCAGCGAGGTGAGGAGCGCTGCGTTTTACGACCATTGTGCCAAACTGTCTTCTTTCTCCGACTCGTCTCTTGTAAACAAAGATGGCTTAATATGCTCTTTGGAGACAGTTTTATGTAAAGCTTTTAGCCCTGGTGTATGTATCATATTTACTGTAAGTACACTTCAAACACAAGGACAGGCTAATGCAACCAGGATGAGTAAGGATTGTATTTGAGCCCAGGTCAAATCCTGAACACAGAGACTAAATATGATCAGTGTCTCATTCTTTGATGCACATTCAGGTTTTGTCTCTATTAAGTTGTTTAAACTGTGCAGAAGACCAGGACAGCAGTCCCATTTCAGTGGGAATCTGAGTGCTCTTTACTGCGTGACAATGTGATATTGTGTTGCTCATGCTGTCTAAATTGAAAACTCACCCCACAAAAAGAGGCATGAGACCCTTGATTTGGTAAGGCATTCTCATTGCTCCCCTTTCCCACCACCCTTCCACTTACCCCCCTCCTCTTTGCCTCTGAAGCAGCAGCGCAACCCCCTGAAGCATTTCCTTAATCCTCCAGAAGATCATGCTCTCCCACTAAATATGGTACCTGTGGACAAACAATAGATTTTTCTATAATAATAAGCTGAAGATTTCATTATGACTGACTAATCGGTGGACAGGTCCAGGTCTAAGCAGACACTCAGAGAAGCTTCCTTTTGATCAGCAGCACAGGGTTAATCCATGGTAAGAAATAATGGAGACTTGGAGAGAGAGGAGGGGGAGAAAAGTATTGAGCTGGGCTGAATTTACAGCTGAGAGGGCTCAGTAAAAGGATGATTTTTAGAGCCTCTCGCTGTGTATTGAAGGGAAGACTGTCTGACAAGTCATCAATGAGCCCTTGCGCTATACTAAACTAATGAAAGCTGCATTTGATCTTCTGCGAAGAGGTTCAATACTTCTCCTGCTATTATTTAAGTCCTTGGCTTTACCCAAACCTGTTTTCAGACCCACAAAATCAGTAAATTGCACAGTGAAGTAAACCGTGTTGGTAATTATTGGAAGGGGAGGAAATACCCAAACTGCTTCTAATGTATCCCTGTTGACTGTACCTGATATATGCTTTCTTATTTGTTCTCTGTTTGTCTTTGCACTCAAGATGGTTTGAATAACATTCACATCTTGCATTTCTCACTTCCATTCAAATGCTAGGTATACACAGACAGTTTTTGTTAAGCATTTAGCCTTTATCGTCTTTCTTTTTACTTTGTTTGGCCACCTTGTGTGGTCTGTTGACTTTGGTTCACTTCAGCTCTTGAATATGAACCAGTATATAGCAGTCTAACAGCACTTGAAACGTTTTATGTGTTTTGACCTTGTCTGTGTTCAGCTTTCCCAACTCTTACACCCAGATGCCTGCATCTTATCTCCTGTTCACACATTTAACAAAAACTCTAAAATCTGTTGCCAGCTGTATTATTTTCTCATCGAAGCCAAATCAAAATAAAGGCTGTCTGGAATTTATATTAATGCCCAAATGTTACAGGCCCACCCCAGCTGCACTTGAGAGGTGAAGCTGGATGAAAGATTTGGTCTGAGCTCATGCCAAGGAACAGGGCATGCGTCATCTGCTAACATCAATGATGGGGCTGCACCGCAAGCAAAACAGCCCATCCTTACACTTGAACTGCTGTGATTCAAGGTTATGTTAACTGAAACATGTTGAAGCAATAATATAAACACTGTGATAAACCAGCAGTTTGGTAGATTTCAGTAATAAATCTGGCCAGAGGGGGCATGGCTGAAATTTGTGACAACATCAAGGGGTTGTTACTGTTAAAGTCTCCCATTATGCAGCTGTTCAGCTTCACATTTCATTGCAGAGGCTTTGAAGGTATTGTTTGCTAGGTTTATTCTTTATTCTAAAATATATTACAAAGGCATGCACTTAATAAAGTAATTATCCTCTTGCAAAAAACATCCTGCAGCACAAATTCACACAGTCCTTGAATTTATTTTAAGCAGACCAGTGTTATGCTATAGAAAAATCATCTGAGGAACAAGTCCATTTAAAAATGTCTTGAAAACAAGATTAAGTTTTTGAAGTTTCCTAGTAAAAGACCAGACTCATAACTATTGAAATGCTGAAAAATTAACTTAAATAAATTGCTTGTTTTGCAATACTCTTAATGTCTTTGTCAGGAGTGGCACAGCCAGCTTCATTTTTGGACAATTACACGGTTTACCAACTGTAACAGCTTGATAACTGGAATCATTGTTTAAAAGTTGTTGTTTTTTTTGTGTGGAGATGTATATGCAGGTGTCCATCTGAAGCACTGTACATCGCCTTAATTGAAGACTTTAACTTTCCACTGTTTCCCAACACATGAGCAATAAAGCATAGAATATATTAAAACTTTTTAATGACAGCCCCCTGTAGTTACACACATATAACATGAACGTTGCAGACAAGTGGCACTAAAACAGATCATTCTGCATAATGGTCCATTACATTGTTAAAATCATAACCAATATGTTTCTGAAGCTTACGTGGTGTGATAGAAATAAGGTGGAGACAAAATGAGACTTTCAGAGAAGAGCCCTAGAAATGATAGAGTAAAAATAGAAAGGGAGACACGGGTGAGACCTTCTTATCCTCACATATATATTGCCTTATTAATCCTGATTACTAAATTTTAATCAGCCTGCTAAGGGTGCCATGGAATAAACCAACCCTTCCTAATGAATTAAACCTTCTGTTACCAACTGGTACTACTGCATTTCTTTAGCGTCTTATATTACTTTTGTGTGGGGGCAGTGTGGTTTAACTCTACTCAAGTTAACTGCTAAATCACACCTGTGCCCCTCAATGGGCTCTGCATTTCATTTCAGTTAAAAATGATTAGATTTAGAACATTACTGTGCCTTACAAAACTAAATAGCCCCTGACATTTTCCCCAATTTTTTTTCACAAACTGTAATTGATTATGTCAATCCAATTAGGTTTAAATATTTATTGATACTGTATATCTCTTTATGTATCGAGAGACATATCTATATATATGTATCTATATAGGTATAGATATGTGTAGCGCCAATTCGCAACACTTCAATTTAATAAAATCATACAATTAGAGTGTTTTTAGAAATTTTTATATTTAAGGAAAGCCAGTTGATTGCCTAAAGTATTTGACTTTACAGGATTTGCTCTTCCTTGATGAGCGTGTAGTAACAGTATATATTTGACTGCATTGTGTCGTTGACTCTGCAGCAATCCCTCATGGCAAGCATGAATGGAGTGCCAGTGGAGAGAAAAAAAAAACTTCCTTTAACAAGGAGGACACGTCCAAAAGAACCAGAACAAGGATCAATGTGAGTGGCCTTCTGTTCAGACTGGGTTCCAAAGACTCAGAAGCCAAAACACAAATGGAAAACAGCAGCTCTAAATAGGTGCTAAATAGGTGAATTTGTCTAGGAAAGAAAAATTGAGCTCTGAGCCAGTTTTTATGGCAAAAAGGAAGAAAAGAGCCCACATGGTTAGTCATAGTAGAAGCTGAGCCATAGCTTTGTCTGTAATGGAAGATTTTGCAGTCAACAGACCAGCTGATTCTTCCAGGCTGCTGTTGATGCTGCCAGGCTAGATAAAACTACTATGAAGAGAAAAAGCAGAGTAAACATAAAGTTAGAAATTGAACTGCCAAATACTGCAGAATTAGAGAATAGAAGTAGAAGGGAGCAAAATGATGAAAAGTGGTAACTTTGTTCTCCAGCAGCCTAAGCTTATAGCAGCATAACTATAGAGGTAGCTCAGAAGAGCTTGAGTCCTCCCATTAGCCACTCTAAGAACACGTCATTGTGAATTGTAAAAAATAAGACAACTTTTTCAGCAATCGCACCAGTAAGTGTTTTTCAGTGTCTCCAGTTTGGCTTGTCTTAAACTATTTTTCTCTGTTATTGGCAAAATACTTCTAACATAGTCAAATTGCATTGACAGGTACTGTAAACAACAATACCTAATATTTTGTTTATTCTATACTCAATTGAATTTAAATCTGTTGCTACTTATTGCTGGGTAATTTGAGCACAGGAATATTTGATTTGAAATTTGTCATTGCATCTCTTGCTGTGTGATGAGACATGTCATCCTGCTTCAAAACTTCTAGGGTATTTGTGTCGAATCGTCATGTTAGCAACTCTCACTAGCTTACCTGGTCCTGCAAAAGAAAAAAATCCCCAAAGCATGATGCTGCTGTACAGTAGTACAGTGGGACTATTTCGATTGGTTTTGCTCTATCCAAGACATTATGCATGTACTGTAAGCTAAAATGCATCATTTGATCAGAGCAGTTTCATGTGTACCCTTAAGCCCTTCTTCTATCAGATTTGTGGGCCCCCTACCTTCTTCTCTTTTTAAAGCTCTTAAACCACCTTGTGATTTGTTGTGAAAGGCTCTGTCTTTTAAATGATGTGTTTGTTCCATGCACTGGCTCTAGATGATGAAGTGAACATTCTGTGAAAAATAAATCTCTATTATTTTGTCCCTGATTTATGTCAGCTGTGTTTCTTGCTCTTTTACATTCAGTTTGTTTGCTAATTATTTCTCAGAAACATTGAGGCCTTCACAGAGCAACTGTTTTTATACTTGCATTAAATTAAGCACAACTTGCCCCGTGTTAACCGAATACTGTAGTTCTGGAGAAATTTACTTTCACAGAATTTTTCAACAGTATCAGTATCCAGAGCCTGCTTATATGAGTTTTTAAAGTATCCAGCATGCAATTGTAATGTGACAAAATGGACAAAAGTTCAAACAGTAAAAAATATTGTAGAAGGTGCTGTATATGTTTGGTGTATGATGGTGAATGTGGTAGATAAAAACTTTTTTTTATTTAAACTCCAGTCTACCTTTTAGCTTGAAATGAAATTCCCATATATGAGTGTGTATACATGTAACCATGTTTTTCCTTCCAGGTCAGTGGTGGTCAGTGGCGAAGTGGTTTGAGACCATAGCTGTAATGAAGTCTGTCCCCCTGCGGTCAGGCCCTCTGCCTTCCTTATTTGAGTGGTCCATCCCTGGAAGATGGGATCCTGTGAGGCAGTGATTGTTTCCACAATTAGGTGAGCAGTGTGGAGCGGGAGTGCTCGTGGATCCCTCCCACAGTTTCGCTCCCTCAACTCAACCTGGCCTAAAAACAATAGCTAGCTGTCGCCTGTTGGCTGATGTGCCTTTGATCAGCCAAATGAAGGCTGCTGGCATGTCTTATGGAGTGGAGATTGCTTATCGATCTATATCAAAATATTCATGCTAATCCAGGGCAGTGGGAGACTATTTTCAAGCCGGGTTAGCAATCAGAGCAGCCGTCCTGTCTGGAGCAATTCGCTGAGCTGGGAAGACTAATCAGCTCAGGGTCCTCCAGTCAAATGCACTTTGCTGTTTAAATTTGGACCCCTGACATTGATGGAGGAGTCCAGAGAAAGGTGTTGACAAACCAAATTGTTTGTTCCAGCACTATTTTGCTAGAGATCAAGTCCAGAGTAATGTGCAGTGAATTTGTTCATTACTAGCTCAGGTTGGAGAAGAGAGGGCTGAGGTTTACCCCTCACTCCAACAGAGAGAGGCTGCTTTAGACTTTTAGGGGAGAGCTTGATATTGGTTTTTGGGTGTGTGCGTGTTTGGATTGTGTGTGCATTTAGATTAGATGTATGATGTGGACAGTTTGCAGGCAGATTGTTTCTGTGTGGCAGGGTTGGACACAGTGCTGAAACCATTTGGGAACTGATTCTTGGAATATGCACAGATTACTCTTTATTTTCCCTCTTCCTTTCTATTGTTTCAATAAAAATTGCTGTGCTGCCATGCAGAACCACAATGTATTTTGTTCTCATTTTATATGATTACTCAATAAAGACATTACACAAATGTTAAGGTAATGTAAATTGTACATGCCCTAATAACAAATATATAATAAAATAAGAAATATGCTCTGAATCTGCTCCTTTGAATTGATATTCTTAAGTTGAATTACAACTGCAATTTATCTGGAATGCCTATCCTATTTATTTTATCAAAAGCCAAAGGTTTGTCAATATATTTCTTTTAAGAATCTCATTATTTGAAACTCCGGATAGAGTAGGTAGGTCTGGACTGTAACATAGCCATTTTTAAGACTTTAATTTAGTAAGGTATTTTATGAATAGCTCTAGCTGTTTGTCAAGTGTCCTGTTTTACATTCAGTATGACTAGAAAAGTGCTGTAGAAATTCCCTCCATTTACCAGTTGCGTAGACCAAAAAGCTCAACTTCTTACCAGAGAATCATCTCTCACATATTGTTTTTTAACTCGAACATGGTTTATGCTAAACTGCCAATGTGACTTAAGATGGTTTTCCCTCAACAATGTCTCTCTTGACAGTGGCGCCGGATGCAGGAGTTTTCCCTGAAATCTAAGGGTTGGCGGTTATAGCCAAGGCTTTGGCCTTGGGCGACAGTGGCGTTGGATGTAGGAGTTTGCCCTGAAATCGAAGGATTGACGGTTCAAGCCCTGGCTCCGACTTTCAATGTCGTTGTGTCCTTGGGCAAGACACTTCACCTGCATTGTCTACTGATGGTGGTCAGAGGGCCCGGTGGCGCCAGTGTATGGCAGCCCCGCTTCTGTCAGTGAGTCCCAGGGCAGCTGTGGCTACAATGTAGCTTGCTGCCATCAGTGTGTGTGTGAATGGGTGAATGAATGTAGTGTAAAGCGCTTTGGTCAAGTCTCCTGACTTGAAAAAAGGCACTATATAAGTACATGCCATTTACCATTTACCATCTAAGTGTTGTTGTGTCTTTGGGCAAGACACTTCACCCACATTGTCTACTGATGGTGGTCAGGGGGCCCGGTGGTGCCAGTGTACAGCAGCCTCCCATCTGTCAGTTAGCCCCAAGGCAGCTATGGCTAAGATATATTTTGCCAAGGTCAGTGCATGAGTGTATGAATGGGTGAATGACTGTAGTGTAAAGCACTTTGGTCTCTTGACTTGAAAAAGTGCTATATCAGTACTGGTCATTTTCCATTTTCCTTCATCCTGGTATATGTATTATTAACAGATTGTTTCATCTGAACATCTCTAGCTTTTCTGGAATTAGAGGTGTAATGCTGATTCACATTTCTATTTGTTCAGTGTGTCACTTCAGGTCATATCTCAGTGGGTTTGCCACACCCTTTCAATTTTAAAATGAGTCAGCAGTTCTATATTAGAAGGTAATATTTTAACACTTTAGTCCACGCTAAATAAAAAAACTGGTGGTCTATAATTACCAATTTGGTGACCTGTGTAGGCAACTGGTTGCAATTCATTTTTATACTGTATTTAAGGGGCTTAAAACACATCCATACCTCACTGTGCAGAGATTTATTTATAATAACATTTGAAAACCATCTCTTCCACTTACCAGTTATGCACAATTTTTAGGGGGGGCCTTAACCAAAAATCTCAACCAATTGTGAAGTTTTGTCACAATGTGGAAAACTTGAAAAATGTTTGAATAAAGCTGAAGAAAAATTCAGAAAGAATACATTTTGTTACTAACCACAACAAAATTAAAGCTACAATTAGTGTTTGTTTAGGCTCTCAATGCCTCCATATAGTCTGCCACTAAATTTGTTCACTTGCGGTAGAAGGCAGTAATCCTAGCAAGCCTTAAAATTACCATCAATAAACTTCACTTTGGTGCTGGTGAGAGGTCTTCAAAATGTAACCTTCTGATAGAAGTTGTGGTCATTTCCTCTTGCAAGGTGTAGCTAAAGTGAGTCCGTTAATTACCTGTAAATATGCTGTTCTAACAACTTGTTTGTCTTTGCTGGAAGAAGTCAATATTTTAATGCTTAGCTTACCATATTTTTTGTTGTAGCACTTTTTTATGCTCTAAGACTACACTCTGATGAGATAAGGGAAATTATATCGTAGTGAAACAGATAAGCATGGCAAAACATTAAACATTGTTAGGTGTCACAGCAACACCACCCAACAAAAGGTCTCTGACATTGGAAGTAAATAAAGCCAACTGGTTATCTTCCTTTTGATTTGGTTGGAGTTAGTTTGGTGAAGGCCGTCAAAGGGGGATTTTTTTTTCAAGTCCAAAAAGGGATTGCTTATTTTTATATGGCATGCCCTAGATGATGATCAAAAGGCAGCGAAAGGGCAGTCTGAGGACTGACTTAAACTCAATATTGTATAGTTTTTAACTTCTGTCCAGCTTGGTTATATAAAAAAAAACATATATATATATATATATATATATATATTATATGCTGACCTCCTGTTTGGTTATGAGCATACCTGCAGGAGCCTTGTGGAGGGTTTTGCCTAACAAATTAAAATTTTTTATGTTATGCTAATTGCTGTGGCTAAGTGTAGGGTGTCACAGTTGAGTGCTTTAAGCATATGTACCATTTTACCACAATTGAAATACTACAGTTTAAAGGCACACTATGCAACATTTTTCAGTTAATTAATGTGTTCCATAACGTTTTGGATGATTAAATGAGTCATTTCAGGTTGAACAAAGGTTTTCTCGGCCGCCCTGGTGGTCTGTGGGGGAAATACCGCACTTGCAATTGCAGGAGCCCTCGGCCCGCACCCACAGGCTCAGAAGTCTTGCGAGAGTCGGTCTTGCTTTACGGCGAGAACTGCTACACGCCCCCAGTTTAAAGCATGCTCGTTGCTAGCACAGTGGCGATCTTTGTGCAGTTATCATGGCGGAACCAGCGTGAAAACAGCGAAAGCCCATGTCGGAGCAGGCAAGAAAGAGGAAAAGGGCTCCGGACAGAGAGAGGAGCCGTACATGGGTGAACATCGGGCAAGCTTTTTCCGAATGACGAGAGCTAAAATAAAAAGAAGGCTGCAAGGCTGTCGCGGACCTCGCGTTTCTGCTGATGCGATTGTAAGTAACATTGGAATGGTTTCTCTCTCTCTGTGTGCATGGTCATACTTTCACTGTGTTAGTCATTCGTTGCGTTCGCCTGTCTGCTAAGCTCAAAACAACCGCGCCTGGCTTGACGGAGAAACCAGGAGAACAGCTGTGCATATTTACGACAGTGCACTTTTACTTTCGCCCTCTGGGGGGAGCCTCGCTGGAAAATCAACACCGGTTGCATAGTATACCTTTAACTAAGGGCTGAATTGAGTTCAAATTTTTGGTAATTAGAATATACATTTAGGTCTCCCTAATCTACTTTATTTTGGGAGAGAATAATGATGGGCATTCAAATGCCATTAAACCATTGCAGAACTTTCTCTGCTTAGTCCTAAATAACGAATGATAACCTTTGAGACTTCATAGGACTGTATGCATGACCTTCTTGCTCACATAATTTTTTTCTTTCTCCTATTATAAGCCCCTCCTCCTGTACAGTGACGCAAGACTTGCTAAATCCGTCCGAGTACTTTAATACTGTCATGCAACAATTGTGCAAAGAAATCTGGTAAGAAAAAGCATTGCCAGAACTAAGAGATTATCCTGCTAGAGGGTTGAAGGGCTAATGTCTTGCCATATGGCCCAGATTGTAATGTGCAGTGTCCTGGTTCAGGGTCAATCATACATCAAGTATTAGTGTCAGGTGGGGATTAATGCTTAATGTTTCCCCACCTCCGACATATAGTAGTGTACTGTAGAGCTCTCTACCTGGCATAATGTATTTCGCATCTGCCAGGTTGTTAAACAGGTGTTGTTGTGTGGGAGTGGGAGAACAATAGAATGCAAATTATGTATGTTAATAGTTAAAAACTGTTAGACACATTTTTGGAAAATGCAAAAAGAATAATCTGCTTTTGCTTTTTCTGCTGTTTGCTTAGAAATGTATGTCTGCTATTGCTGCATAAACTACAGATTAGTCAGAATATTGCTAATGTTGGTTGGTGCAGAGTTCTGCATTTTTACACAGCATTATTTACTCCACACTTACAGCTTGTAGGTGCTAAAGCCAGAGTGGTTTCTCTGTGCATAATAAAGATGTATTTTTCTTAGTTTCTGTGCTGATATTTAGCTCATATTGCTCGTTATCATTCATCCAATAAAATGTGCTCACAGTCAGGAAAAACTGTAATTTGATGCAAAGTGGAGTGGGTGTAAAACAGGCTTACACGATCTTATATTAATTTATTATTGCTCGTGGTTAAATGGAGCTTAGCTTTGTTTTAACACTTATCTAGGTCACTTCATAACAATGTGTGCAAAGCTCTTTCTAGAGATCGTAATTTCCATGGATTTTGCAGCTGCCCTATAAGTGGCCTACCACTGTTTGTCACCTGGCAAAGCATTAAGCCAAGTCCTGGCTAAGGAATTAACCTGAATCACTATATAAGTAATTACCCTCATAATCCCTTTTTGACTGATTAGAATTGATGGGTTGTTTCTCAATTGACATTCATGCCCATCATTATGAATCCTGTGCAAACAAAGTGGCAAACACAAATGTCAAAGAGGAGGAGAAGAAGTGTGGTGGGGGCAAAACATATTGTGTATTGTAACCTTGAAAAATGTGTTGATGGAGATGTGGGTGTGACATGGTTAGCTGAGGTGTTTCTGTGTGTATATTTCTGTGTGTGTATGCATGTGGGGTTCACATATGTCAGACGGCAGGATGTAAGGTGCAGGTGTCGCTAGGCTTTGGTGCTGCTTGTCACCTTGTGAATAAACAGCAGTTGTTCATCAGGAAAGGCGGGACTGATTCATGTGAGACGAGCGGATCATGGCAGATGGATGTACTTTTTCATATGTGTAAATAGTCGCAGCAAGCTATTAACATTCCTCTGTGCAGATGGCAAACTGTAATAAAGTACAGGCGATAAAACAAGGCTGCTCGTCGATGGCTGACGCCCAGCCGATGTTTGTTCATTTTTACATACAGTGCAATATGTTCTCTATAGCACAAGGGCACAATAACTAGTGGGGATATTTAGAAGTGCCTGTTGTTCCCGAATAGTAAACAGTTTTAATGTCACACTAAAAAGCCATTTGATCTGTTTTGATTTTGCATGGCAGAACTTGAAAACTTATAATTGTATGCCACTCCAAATTCAAAATGGTGAAATACTTTTATAAAGTTTTGTCTCTGTAAATTAGAATATACATTAGGAAACACCAGCTATTTTAGTCGTTTGATTATGTGAAAATGATACATTGAGTCCTTACACACAGTAGAGTATTTCAAACTTTCATTTCTATTACTTTGTGTTATTTTTGGTGTGAAAATTGAACAGAAAATCCCTTCATTGTCCAACAATGGGGGAATATTAGTTTGAAAAATGCAAACCATTAGAGTTATGTCTGTTCTGTAATGTATAAATGGCCAGTACTTATTTTGTATGGTGGGTTGTATGAAGGCAGCTCAACATGGAGAAAGTCATCTGCATTTTTGTCTCAGGTGTCTCCAATCCTTACCTTGGTAATACTTCATTGATTTTCTTTTGGTGGCTCCATGGACATTAAATTATGCACTGGTGCTTTGGACCATGTGGGTAGGTATGAAATTCTGCTGGAAAATATATCATGATTAATCATTGTTAATTTTAGAAGCACTTGGCTGACAACAGCAGATGTTATTGCTTTATGAAATTATCACTGAGCTTAGGACCCTGATTTAAAAAAAGATACTTTGGATTTTTTTCTCCTTAGCAAAGGTAAGATGCAGCTGTAGCTTGTCCTTCCTGCTGCATGAAGGGTGTCGGTGACCATTTACTTGAAACTGACCCCTTTCCCCATGATTGTATAGGCCATAAACTTTTTGTAGTAGAATTAATTTTATTAACATTGTTTTTTTTCCAAGAAATATACTATTGGGTTTTCTATCAACAATTAGCATAGATGTTAGAGAAATAAACAAAGGATATAGTAGAGCTATAGCCATTCTGATCATCACCCAAAAAAGATGCCTCTTTGCACTTTTTGGCCATTAAAATATAAGTGCATACAACAATAGTGAAAATATTTTCAGTGCAATATAATAAATTACATCCTAATTCTTCTAAGTGCAACCCGAATCCATGTCCTTTGAATTTAATCCATGTCTTAAGCAGTAGTTGGCTGTTACTGCACAGCGCTGTTGCTGTTCAAGCACTAAGATTTACATTAATCTCACCCTTTTATTTTTTATATTGAGAATAGTTTTTGACTATGTTTTCTTATTGCAAATCTTGTAGCCACTGGGCCAATATACATTCTAGTTGATTTGGGCCATAACAGAGGTGGTATAAACTCTTTTCTGTGCCGCTTAGGCCTGTTTTAAAAATACAGGATTATTCTGCCATGAAGTTTGTAGTGTAAAGGGTTAGGGTATTACATATATTTAAAGAGTTTTAATTTAAAAATGTAAGTTGATGCACTATGTTAATGGTATAGTTGCATGAGAAGTAGCTCTATGCTTGATCAGGGGAATAAGCTGACGTCAGAGCAGCCATGGTCCACAGCTGGTTCCCCTCCAACAAGATGATTACCTACTTCCTTACTCCAGAGGCCAGTAGGAAGAGGCTGAGAAACCAAGAAAACAAGTAAAAGCAGAACAGCCAAATGTGTAAAAAGTGAGAGAGAGGGAAGGGCAGGGAAATGTTGAAGAAGATAAGCTTGAGTAAGAGGAAAAAGTGGGGGCACAAGGCCCCGACATGCACTACAGGCAGTCTGATGTGTGTCTTTGTAGCGGTGGAGTGGGTCCGCCGAGCTGTAGGACTGGTCGTCTGTCTGCTGCTGGTTGTGGCAGCCAGCTGTCAGGGGGAGCTCAGGGGAAGGGACAGGGGAGACCAGGTGAGAGGAGGGCTAGCGGCAGACAAGGACTGGAGCCAGGGCTCGCTCACTCTAAATGAATGGTGACAAGAGCGCTAGAGCCATTGATCCACTGGTCAAAGCACCCCTAAGGCTGCAACCTAATGTGCTGAAAAAAAAGAAACATCAGCCCCAGTTGGGACTCTGGGAGAGACAATCCTCATCGGATGAAACACACCTTACACACAACACAGAGTGGATCAATAGAGAGCTGATGGACATGGTCATTCAATACATTTGCATTCATTATAGACAAAAGGCACGTAAGACATTACAATTTGAAAAATACAAGAACATAATAGAAATACTTTGGGAGGTGTTTTTCAAGTCGAAAAATAGAAATAAAATAGATCAGGCATTTTACTTTTCTAGTGATGTATAATAATATAATTCATATAAAGGCAACCTTAGAGATCACTTAAAAAACAAATCAAATTTTGAAAACCTATATACGGATAAGTCAGTGGCTGTGTCTGAATTCAATTATGAGAAATGTAGTTTGTTTAGAATTTCAAAGCAGTTATAATAGCATCACACATACAGCCATATCCTTTATCTATCAAAAACCCCTGAAGCCATACCACGCCATGTGGACATTTCAATCTCACTGATGAATTCCAGAGCTTTGCCCTGAAACATCTGCATGATGGGGAGCATTAACAACAGTTTGTGTTGGCAGCTGCAATTTTCATGTTTATTTAGAATGTTTGCGGTGACTGTTTATCTGTTATTGACAAATAACTTCAACAAAACACTTAAATTTAACAGACAGAGGATAAACCATGCAACATAACTTTGAACAATCTAAAGTCAACAAACAAACATGGTGTAAAATATCACATAGGATCCAAAATAGGATGTAATTCAGGACACTTTGCAAACACCCTTCGAGCATAACAACTGCATGGTTCCAGGACTGTTGGATGATAGTGAGGCTAATTACCTGAGCTGCTCCACCTGGCTCTTCACTATTCAAATGTCGTGACAAGAAATTAAATTACATTAATATAAACTATTCCATACAATTAGTTCTCAGGGCGAGCAATTGAAAATTCAACAGATGCTCCCTTATGATTTAGATTATTTCCAGGTGATTTGGGTTCTGCTGGTGGGACACTTGATTGTTTGGTGTAACCCGAGCCAGGTGGGGAAGAAAAGAAGAAGGCCCTTTCAAGGTGCAGCGCCATCTGATTGATCGGTGATACGAGCTGAGGGAGATGATTGATTGATTGAGGTTGGTTAGGTGACAAACAATGCAGCGCCTAGCCTATCAAGGTGCAGCCCTGTCAGTGGCAATAAGCCCTGATTGCCTTTACTCCTCCTGTAACTCCCCCTTGTCCACCTCACCTGAAGGCAACACAGGCTTATTTTCATTTATCTTTTTGTACTTTGAAAATAACTAAAAGTGATGCAGTCCAAAAAGAAAGGGAAACTTCTCATGAAATTTAAATAACAGATTAAAGTATTAAATAAAAATACAAATAAAACATTATATAAATTAACCATTTCAATGATATTGAGATGAAAAAAATATTTTAATCAACAGTGTGTTCAGTCAGGATTTAACAGGTGACCAATGACCTGGGTGGTGTAGCTTATACCTAACTGAGGTGTTTTTAGCCCATAGCTGTTTGGTTTTTGTTTTCTTTTTGTTATGAGTTTTTTGTTGTTGTTGTGTACCTTTTGTTATTCCACAATGTGAATATTGGCAAAGATAAGTATACAGAAGAAATATTAGAGATACGCAGGCTGAATAATTTGAAGAAAAAGAAATGACTTTGTGGTTACTCAAAAAAGAATATTCAGGTAAAAAGGAGAAACACTTAAGTAAAATAAATAAATAAATAAATAAATAAATAAATAAATAAATAAATAAATAAATAAATAAATAAATAAAAGCTAGTTAAAGTCAAATCTGTGCAAAAAGCATTATCGAACAACAAAAGACTTCCAGAGCAGCTAACTGCAAACAGTGATAACATCTCTATAGATGTACAAAAACACACACTGAGCGATCAGAAACTGGGCAAATCGCTGTTTGTATATAAACAAAACCATCTTTATTAGCAAATACAGAATCTGTGCTACTAATGGTGTAGTTATACATTTTTTATAAAGCCCGTTTGTAGTCACACAGTAGTAGTTTTTTCTGTTTTATTCTGATAGATACCACCTTAAACATAGCATCATGTGACATCATAAATCCACATATACCCAACCTGACAAATTCATGCCGCAATTACAGGAGGGGTCAATGACTATGCAGTAACAAATGATTGTGAATGTGTATCGATAGGCCCAGATACCAAAGTCTTGATACCAGTCTTGTGTGGATTATGGAAGCAGTAGTCATTTTCCTCTGGCACCTTCTTTTTCTCATTTGACTATTTGCGCTGATGTAACAAGTAAATTTCTCCTCTGTGAGATCAAAAAAGTCAGTCAATCAATCATGCCTGGATGGTAGACAAACCGTCTTTCTATCATTTTCCAAGAGAGAAAGGATCATGAAGATCAGCTTTGGTGCAAGGATCGGTGAAATTGGCAAAACCTGGAGTTCAAAGTCAAAGTGGACCTGCGTGTGTAGTTGGCATTGACAGTGTAGGCCTTTATGCAGCAGAGACAGAGCTTTTGTAATTAAAATGGGAGGTAGAGAAAATAATGTACACATGAAGTGGGAAGATTCTCTTAAGAAGTTTGAGGGCGGCTTCTATAAGAGCCGATTTAATTTAGCCTTAGGAGGACTACTTTGTGTTCTTTACCTCCAGACACCGGCCAGCTGCTGCTTTCCTCGGCAGACTTATCTGATCATCTGCCTATGTGTTCTGGAAATGTTACAAGACTGAAACAAGTTAGTTTAGTTGAATCAAGGCCTGGGCCTTAACGCCCCCTAGGTTACTTTATTGCGATTTCTAACCTTGTTGTATCTGTTGAAATGCTATTGTCTGATCTTGTATTTTTAGGACTAATACAATCTGTCTGTTTTGCATAAAAATCTGAGAAAAAATCCAACCCATTCTCTCAGAATTTAAATGTTCACAACTAAATCTGTGGATGTAAAGAACTGTTGTCATATGATAACACAGAAATAAACATTTTTCCACCAATTTTTTCATTCTAATTTATCTTGTAATATATTAAAAAAGGACTGCTTTGCCAAAAAAAGATCTGAACCATTCAGGCACCAGAAAATCCAAATAAATATGTTCTGATTAGTCATTTAAAAATAGCACGGACTTAAAGAGATTCTAAATATAATATGAAGTTTTTACTTATTTAAAACTTGAAGAGGTTATCGAGCATTTTTAGAGCATATTTCGGAAAAGCATGTGTTCTCTCCACTTACCCTCTCTGTTAGCATTCTTAGAGACTCCCACTTTTCAAAGCCATAAACCTGTAAATGTATGTGTGTGCATGCCTGTGCCTGCTTTGTCTAAGTGTGCAGTTCTGTGAGTAATCTGTCTGTCTGTTTCACTGCAGAAAATATTGTAAGTAGCCAACGGCAACCAGGCCCCTCGCACATATTATTTCCATTACTGTCAATTTTGAAAAATTAGTTTCCAGGATATGAGTGCAAGATTGCAGAGATTAAGAGAAACTTCAAATCCTTCCCAGATCCAGTTAGCATATCGCACAGCATGTCTAAGCTGGTGATTGTTTCAGGGCTTCAATCAGGTGCTGTTCTGCATCGGCTGAGGAGAATTGTGGGTGATGTGGTTTTCCTTCTTTTTCATATTTCCTATAAAAAACAAATGCATCATTCCTACCTCAGTCTATAGATTTATTTGATAAAATTAATCTGAGTGATGATTTTATTAAGACTTTCACAAAAACCTTTGTTTCTCCTTTAACTAATTCAAGATTTCAACCTTGCTTCCTCCGTGTTTGACAGACTGCCCTGAAGCTCTTCCGCTCAATGTGGGCGGCCTGGTAGCTCTGCTTTGCACGTTTGGTTCATGTCCCACACATTTTCCATCTTGTGGGCATCACAAGTATTTTGCTTTAATTGCAAAACGTTGTCTGAATGAGTGGAGCTTATTTGTATGTTTGCTTGCCTCCCTGCCTGAGCTATTGGTAATCCATTCTCGCCCTCTTAGTAGGAAGAAACTTAGGCAGCCACTGTCTGAATTCATTGAGCTGGCAACACAGTTAGAGCATTACCATGCTGGGTTTGATGCTGGAACAAACTCAGCTGTCTTTCCCTTATTTCTAAACTATGGACCTCTGTAGTTTAAACACATGAAAACCCCATCACATTTAGGACTCGCTGCATGTCTATGCAATATTCTATCTTTATTTGCAGAAGTGTTATGGAGTGATATGCACTTCTTATCCTCGGGAAGTAAATACATTGATAATCTCTGAAGAGATCCAGCTCACCTAGAGCAGATTTTACCGATGATCCATCTCCAAACAGTAGGTCTTCAAATTAAAAGCTCTAATTGTACATGTCTATAACTTATTATTATTATTATTTGTATATATTGGCTTTTTATTTCCCCCTTAGTGGAAAAAATAAAAAACTTACTAAATTGTACTACATAAAAACCTCACACTTCAAAGCGCTTTGATAACACTGCCCATAATAAACAGCACTATGAGATAAAAAAAAGCAAAAACAAAAATAACGTCCTTGTTAAAAGAAGAAAGAACAAGGATGCAGAATGAGTTCAAGGAGCACTGATATAATATTTGTGGCATACACAGATCTGAAACATTTTAATCTTTTAAGTTCAAGTATCTTATCTTTTAAAGATAATAAATGTTTATGAGTCCTTCCAGTTTCTTTAAAAATACACTTAAGGGAATAGGGCCACCATATGGGAGATATGCACACGCACATGCAGCTCTGCAATCCTAACCTTGGTGTCAACATATTTTTTATGTTTTATTTGCACAGAGATGATAGTGGTTGATTTACACAGGTTCATTGCCAAGGGATAAATGCATTAGATGTGCCTTAAAAAAATATTCATACACCCTGAACATTTCCAAAGGTGAAGGAAAAGGATTTAAAAAATTAACTTTTCCCGAAACAAGTTCTCTTACAGGATTGTCCTTTCTTTCAGCAATGGCTGCTTTTTTGCCTCTCATCTTAAATAGACAGATTTTTATTGATAATAATGTCCAGATTCTGCTCTGAGATATGGATCACTGCTGGCTTTCGTGTTCACCGTTGACATCTTAGCTGTTTTCTCTAAACAATGCTCCTCTTTAATAATGACTGATCTTATCAGTTTAAATCTCCAAGCATATTTTGATAGTTTTGCTAAAGTGCCATTTTTTCACATTTTCAGATTATGTATCAAACAATGACCAGTGAGGTGTTACTTCTGTAAAAGTTTAACCTGTATTATTGTTTTTTCCCTTTTTAGGAGACGTTTCTGCCTGTTTTTAATACCCTCTTTATTAATGTCCTCTAACAAGTTGCTGAGGCCCAGAACTCAGAAATGTTGAAGCTATAATAAGTGTAAAATACCAAACAGCTTGACATAATTTGATAAATAAGGCACTTTTTAATGCATTTAATTGCAATGGACTGTATTTAGGTGTAACACATTAAGATATAAATATAAATGTACAATACATGTATTAAAAATATTAAAACTGCTTTCCTTATTCATTCATTTCTCAATTATGCATTATATTATGTTTGTCTGTTGGATAAAATCCATTCTAAAGCCTGTGGTTATAGCAAAAAAACAAAACTACAATGGCTCAAACATTACTGCAAAGGCATTCAGCACAAACCTTATGAAAGCTTCTGTATCCTGGAAACCAGCCAGAACAAATCCCTGGTTAATAATATACATGTAGACTTATTTACACAGGCAGTTTGTTTAAGATGTGGAAAAACATACTTCCCATACATCACTTTCTGAGAAGTTGATTCACATGCACACGTGTGATATACAACGAGAATGCTGAGTAATCTAGTAATTAGTGAACCTCTCAACCCCACTCGCTTGCACTCGGTCTCTGTGTCACAATTAAGCAGGAACTCAAGCAGAGCATGGCAGTATTATAGATCACATAAAGAGCATATTGTCATTAGATTAATATCACTGCTTGCAGGAGTCTTGACATACTGCCAGCACAGACAAGTGTGAAATTGAGTACATAATTATGACATCCATAACCCTCCACGCTAGCTCTTAGCACAATATTAACTGAAGAAATAATATGTTTGAGTACAGTATGTGTTAATGCTATGAAAGCCTGTTTAATTGAAATATGACAGGGGAGTAATGATGATTAAATTAAACTGGAGATAATCTTCTGACACAAAGATAATTGAGCTGAAATCCTCAGGCACTGAAGAATAGCTCAGTAAGAGGAAAGAAATAATCTAGCCTTGTGCTGGGGAGGAATAAGATTATTTCTCCTTGATGGGGGGGATGGACATATAAATTCAGCACTCAGATTAAAGTGTGATTAATCAAAGCAGTAATCCACAATTTGAGTGGAATCAGAATGGCATATGTCCACTTTATGTAATTTTCTTTTCTGTCTCCTCAAGGAGACTTTGTGCTATGAGCACAAGTGTTTGTTTTTGTTTCAATCCCCTGAGATCTGTCATCCGTCCTCGCAGGATGACTTGATGACTGATCCGATTGCAGAGGGAAGAGAGGCTGGCAAAATGTTTTCGTCTTTCTTGCCCACTTAAAATAGCACAGGGGAGCTCTTGTGCACTTCCAAACATATGGCCTCATGTTAGTGCTTGGGCTGGTTCAAAAGGGATTAGAGCCTGTGGGTTAAAGTGTCTCCGTGTCAGCGGTGGCACCCTGCTGAATTTCCAAGTCCCTGTTCTGCCAAACACCAGACACACTTGCTTGAGCTTGCACACTGAAAAAGTCATGCATAAAGCAATTACATTTTTTAAGTAAATATCTTTACTCTTGTCATTTATTTACCTTTAAAAGCAGCATAGCGACACTTTTGGTTAATGCTTTAAAGTTTTCTACCACAATTGAGTTGTCCTGAATTAAATTAAATCTCCAAAATATATACACATCCCAAAGAAGTTTGCAGTTCCTCTTAATTTTTTTTCTTTGTCCAACCACATATAAAAATAAAGCTTTTAACAGCAAATGGATATTGATACTGAACTTAGTGTTACAGAATCTAAAATACTGTAAAGGCCACTGTTATCCAACAATATATACACGTAAAATTTGTTTCAAAGATCATCTAACAAAATGTGTTGTTAAGGGAGAATATTGAGCAAATTATTATTATTATTATTTTTCGTAATTATTATCGTAACGTCCGTATCAAGTGACATGATGAAAGGCTACTTTGTTTTCAGAAAGGTGCTCATCAGGGATTTTAGTCTGTGCTCAGTCAGGTGGTCAGGTGAGAACAGAGGGAGGGGCTTGCATAAGCTGCATTAATTCAGTGTATTCTCATTATCAGTTCGTATGAAATCGTACGAAAAGTTATGCACAGTATTCCGTACGTTTTTGACGTTTTTTTCGTCGTATTTCGTTGTATTTTTACGTCTTGCCTCGAGACAAGATATCCTTGCGCATGCGCATCTTACACACCATTCAATAACATAGAATTTAACCTACAATTACCCCTGACCCTAACCCTAAGAGACAAAACAGCAAGCAACCTAGTGAGAGACATCATGAAGTAATTATTGCACTGTCCGTCCCAGTTTTACATCCGTCCGCGGATCTGATTTTTTCGTCTGTCTGGCTGCACATGCGCACTGATATGTTTTTTCGAGGAAAAACGTCAAAAACGCATGAAATACTGTGCATAACTTTTCGTACGATTTCATACGAACTGATAATGAGAATATGTTGATTCATTTGAGAATCAAGGCCAATTAGACATTCAGGCATTAGTACAGTATTGTTTCCATCTACTTCTCTGTAGTATTTTATTAATATTTATGTTCTCAGTTCTTTGTTTGATGATTACCTATTTACTGCTGAGTTTCGGTAATATCCGTAAAAGACTGTGACCTTAAATGTTACTTCCATACAAATTTAAATGAGAGCTACGCATGTAGACAGTCGGTCTAGTTTTGTTTGGAACCCTTTAAGACCAAATGTCTAACGATCGCTGATATTAGAACTCATGGAATTTTTTGTAAATAAAAACAGAGTGGGTTATGATGGTCTCTATTGTATTTCTTTTTAGGAGAGGTTGTCTGAGGTCAATATTAGTAATAGTTCTTTTACCTACTGTAGAAAAATGTCTTATCACTTTAAACATGTGCAACACGATTTTGTGGATAAATCTTTCTGAATAGAAGAAACTAACAATTAATTCTGTTATGAGTTTTAAGTGATTTTAGGAATTTCAAACAACTCAAAAATATTGTATATTTTTAGTCAAGTTTAGCACTGATAAGACCATCGCAGTACCTTAAATCAAGACTATACCTTTAATGAACTCTTTGCCTGACCTGTCTTTAGACGTTTGCTGGATTTTGTCAGTTTGCTTAGCTTGGAGCTGCTCCCAGTCAATGACTTAGATTTCCCTTCGGAACCTCTTCGGACTTCTGATCTCCTGGTTCTCTGGATCCTGAGCATATCCTCGACACGGGCTTTTGCCTCGCGCTCTGGATTTTCCTGCCTTCCTTTGTCTGCTCGCATCTGATCTCCTGCATGTTCTCTCTCCTCCACGGCTGTTGCATCTGGGAAAGTCTGGGTGGCGCCCTCCGCATCTTTGGGCAGCCCACCAGCTGGATAGTACCTCAATCTCTGGGTTCGGACTAAACTATAAAACCAAGTTAGTGAATCACACATTCACGCATTAATCATCCTCTGTCAGATTAATGCGGTCACTAACCTGAGTTTTCCTCCTGCAGAGATTCCTGCCTTGGACATCCTTGCTGTTTTTGCAGATCCGTCATTTTAAAATAAATGCCATTACATTTTCTGACTGTCTGTCTGGCTTGAATACTGGGTCCCCTGTTCTGGGCCCTGACAGTTATATCCTTCTTCGTCACTGTTTACCCTTTTCTATTTAACTCTCTGTCGTATTAAGCTTTAATGTTTAATTCCATATCTTTAACCTTCTTTTTTCTATAGAATGAGCAAAAAAACAGAAATTGAAAAAAATATAGATTTTATAGTTGTGCTGTTGGCTAGAGGTCACTGAGCTTCCCTGGTTCCAAATGTCCGAGTTTGGTTTGTTAATAATTTAAACTGTGCTCATGGGGGTGGTATAGTATTACAATACAAGGAGAATGGGTTAGAAAGGCCAAATTACTAAGGGCAAAGGTCACATCTAAGAATCGCCTCCAATTTGTGGTTACTGTGGAGCAAGAGTAAAATTAGACAAGCATAGAGGCTGTTCATCCAACATAAATAAGCACAGAAAGATGAATAAAAGTTATATTAATTGATTTGGGTTAGTTAAATGCCAGATACAGTTTAGTGTATGCGAATTTTCTCCTAAAAGTCCCTGTAGCAAAGCCAGAACAGAACAACTCCAAAAAAAAGGTTATAGCAATCTGATGATGACAGGAATAGAGGAGAGAAATGTTATCCAAGAATGTCTCCTAATAATGGTTTTGTCACTATCTCCAAACTGTTTTTAAATTTAAACAATACTTATTTTATTTTTGATCACTGCTGCACTTTATAAATGGAAATGTTCATTGTCAATGCTAAGCCTCTGCTCATTCACTGTTGAAAAGCTGAGTGTAAGGAAATTTCCTTTTTTTATACACTCTGTATACAAAAGGACAAAGTTTGTCTAAGTCTAAGTCTAAATGGAATAATTTTTCCTTAATTTCTACATGTTGAATTTCATAAAAATTAGGCAATTTGCCAACTAGCTCAAATATATTGATATTTGTAGAATATTGTTTCATATTTTAAACAGAGAAAATACATAAAGACTGTTCTTTGTTTATGTATTTTAACAAATGCTAATTGTTTTCAAACTGAGATCATGTAATGAATTGAACTTTGACTTGATTTTAGCTATAAACAATGAGCCTTTAAGCACTGTCCATACCCTGGTGATTTTAATAACTTTAAAAAAAACATAAGCATGTGTGCTTAGAAACACCTCAAATATTTACCAACAAAATAATCCCACCCTATTAGGGGGTAAACATGCAGAGCCAGTGCGATGAAATGTTCAAAACCAAAAGAGGTGCGTAGTGCGAGGTTACATATTACAGCATAGCAGGTCATAGGAGGAGCTGGGAGGACAGAGAGTGTTGTTCCCAGAGGCCAAATGCATTGAGGAGGGGCGTCAGCCAGCACCAGCGATCTGCCTTCCCTGTGCCTTCCCAGCTGCTGGGAAAGATGAAGATACCAGCAAATCTGTGTTTGTTCAGCCACTCCACAAATATCCCTTCTCTAGATTGCGTCTGGCTAAGGAAACGGCACTTGACTGGGATTCAGAAATGATTATTGGTGGCAGTGTCCTTCTGGGGCTGCTTTTCTAAATGTGCCAATATATTTCACATGTCTAGCTTTGTTTTGCTTTCATTAGGCCTCTAATCTCCGTCCCTGGGCCAGGCAGTTTCTGCCATGAGTGAACTCTCTGTTTTCTCTTCAGCAGAGCCAGTGATTAATGACTGGACAGCATTATTACTAAGGCTCTGCTTTTTGAGTTGCATATATGATTTTGTAGAAATTGTCACAATCTAAACACAAAATGAATATATGGTGCTCTGCAAACATAGTCTACCAAAGACTATTTCATTTGTCACATTACAACCATGTATTTTGGGGATTTTGTGTTAGAATTGTGTGACAGAACAACATACGTGAGGCATAATTGTAAAGTGGACAAAAACAAAATTAATACATGGTTTTACATTTTTTTGCAAATTGAATAGAAATAGAATGGAATAGAAAGAGCGTTGTGCATATGTTCTGCAAAGTCTTATATACTTTGATGACATTAGTGGCTAACCAGGATCACGAAGACCAAGGAATACACAAGACATGTTCTGAATAAATTCTTTGATACATTTAAAGCTTGGTTTGCTATATAGTACAAGCTTTAATTTAGTTCTTTATCTAAAAATTGAAATAGTTTGGCACAACTGCTGTCCTACCTAGACTGACTGTCTAATTAAATGGTAATTGGACTTATGTCTAAAATTCCTTGCGAGGCTGCTTTAAAACATCAGATTGGGGCAATGGTTGAACTTCCAGTAAAGCAGAGACCCTATCAACAAAGCCAAAATAACAATATGGTTGATGCAATCAAAAGATCTTGCTGCAGTGCTGGTCTGATGAAAATCTAGCCTTAAATCAAATTTAGAAAATAATTTAATCAAGTTCTAAGATCCTCTCCACCGATTCTGACCCTGTGTTTCTTTACAGCCACCTTTTGACTATGCATAAATGTGTTTTGGTCTATCTCATAAAACTACAAGATGTTTTCGTAATGTAACAAAGTGTGAAATCATTAATGTTAATGACTAGAAAACAAACCAGTTTTACCTTCTGTTACATTGTGTGTACAGCAGCTCATTTTTCTTTCCTCTGTTTTACATTTCAAATCTATCACTAATCATCTGTAAATGATTACACCTCTAGACTGTTTATGAAACCTGACCTGCCAACAACCCTTCATCTTTTCAAAATGTGACTGTTGTCTGTGTTTTTCTTTGAAAATGACTGAGCCATCAATAGTCTTCCGTTAACTTGACATTTATGCTACTTTTAATGACTTCTAGCTGCTCTGAGTCATAACAGTCATATACTCATATCCGTGGCTGTTAGTCACCCATGATTTTGCCGTTGTAATATCATATGTTCTTTTTTTGTCTTAGTTAGAGCTCCTGGCATAGGGATCTATGCTTGGCCTCACAAACCAACGTGCCATAAACCCAGCTATTGTGCTACATTCATCCAGCTAAGCTGACTGTGTTTTCACGTGACTAATGTATGATGCATGGCGTGTGCCAGTGTAAGTTTTTACTTTACTTTCACCTCAGAGTCCAGAGAGTGTGCGATGGGAACAGGCAGGCCAGGTTTTCAAAGAAAGGCAAAGCCACTTGTAGAGTGCAGTAAGCAGGTGCTCAGCCTCTCAGGTCTCAACACCTTTGCTGTCTGGGGAGGGAATGAGCTGCCTGCTAACCAGCTGCTTTTGTGAAGGGAAAGAGAGATTTACTTTTGCCACAGAGAAGTTGCCTCTTTGTGTAAAATGTGTTAACATTATAACCAACACCAGTTGGAACCTAAACCCAAAGTAGCTTGACCCACAGGGAAAACCTTTAAAAAAGACTTGATGAATGATATTTTTGTAGCAATGAGGCCTTTGTTGATTTTTTATTCTTTTTCTGAATGTTTTTTTTCATACTAGATTGAGTGTTTTCCTGAGGACTGAATAAGCCTGTCACTCCCATATTAAACACTAATAAATGGACACCACCTGTTTAAACGGTCAGTGACATGTCAGGGTCAAGCAGGTTTCTCTATGATTGGCCACACTGAGTGAATGGAGCATGTTGGATACCCTCTGTGGTAACTTTAAAAAATGTTCAGGAAGTTTGGTTCACCCTTTACGGCCTAGGACATTTCCTACTACAGGAGTTAAGCACTCAGGACAGGAAACCATTTGCTGTGGCTGTAAGATCTCTTTAATGACTGTCTAACTAGAAACAGGCTGGACTAATTCAGTGCCTGGAGCCAGCAGGAATGGCCTTGCATCTAGACGTTGTTAGAATATTTACTGCTTCTTCGATGGGAGTCTTTTTGACAGTGCTGTAATAAAATTTACAAGGAATCCCTTTTTAGCGTGATGCGAGGCAAAGCGTGGTCAAGAGGGGCAGAATCATGCCTGAAAAAGTAGCGGGCCATTAAAGTTATCGTTTGTCTTTGTTTATGTGGATCAGGAACTACAGATGGCTGACATTTAAATAGCGTTTGATCGGCTGTGTCCCCGGCTACCTTAGAATACAGCAGGATGATGCTCAGCATCATCTGACTTTGCAGGATGTCAGAGGAGATCACTGTTGCAGTTGAGGGAAGTATCAGAGGTGTCCTTTTGATGTAAAAAAAAAACCTGCTGATTCAGACATATTGAGCGGTTCATGCTCTCCCCTCTTTTTTGTTGAATGTTCAGGTACTTCAGATCAAAGGCATTTGTTTTGTTTTATTCAGAAAACATTGTGGAAGCCAACACTGTTGGACTCACAAACTTGCCAACAGTGGGACAGGTTATAGATTGGGGCTTGCATACATGTCCATGTCTAACTTGTCTATGTGGGTGTCCATGCACTGCATTACACAGCTTGTCAGTGCTCCTGCTGACTGAGGAAATGAGCTTGGACCACCAGAGGTGATTGCGTTTGTGCAATTGGAGACTAGAATTGGCTTGTTCTAGCCAATGACTGGGTCTGCTCTATGAACCACCAAGTTTCAACCCCCTTCAATCTTGGGTTAATAAGCTCACAGAGTGGTAGTCCCATTTTTTTTCTAAAGGGCTGCAATGTCTGGACAAACTGAGACACTTCGGTTTCACTCCGACCTCTCCACCCTCCTTTCTCCTTCTTCTGTTGGTTTAAACAAATGCAGTCAACCCCAATTAGGGGAGAGTGAGAGCAGTGCCAGAGAGGCGTTGGTAATAGTAACTTTGTTCAGCTGGTTCCTGCTGTGACCAGCCCTCATTTAAATGAGCCGCTTGATAACCCTAAGAAATACGATCCTAGCAAGAGAGAGAGGGAGAGGGGGAACAAGGCGGACTCTCCACTTTCCTTGCTCCCAGTGGAGCCTCTTTAACAGGCCTCTTACCTCTCTGTGTGGAGGGACACCAAAATGACGCAAAAGAGCCAGCTGGGAAACAGGGAATTGGTGTTCACTTTCTGCAATTGCATATTCAATCTTTATGATGTGCAATTTAATTTTCTCGCAAATTATTTCATATTATGACAACTTTGAGTATAAATATCAGATATTGTCTGATTAACCAAACAATTAGATTAGTACAGTAATGAAAAAAAACATGATCAATAAGATGTTATTGATCACTAGAATTTTAACAATGCTCCCCAGGTCATAAAGATTTTGGAACAAACACTCATTAACCTTGATAGTACCTTTTTGTGGAATAATAAACATATTTGCCCCTCTGCTCTTTACAGTGTAATTTGATAACCTCATATTGGCTAGTTAAATAGTTGGGCTATCTGTTCAAGTAGTTAGTTGTATGTTTTTGATTCAAGATTTTATTCTTCTGAAAACTGCAGCCAAGAACAGCTAAAACCAAACAGACTACAGATTAAAATGACTCTGTCTTGCAGGTGCAACAGGTGCAGCAATACAATAAATAGGATGCCACAAACGGTACTAGAGTAACTGGTGTTTTCTCTGGATTTATGTGGTATTGTACGTAAGTAACAGAGATGGCAAAAGTACTCACTTTCCGTACTTGAGTAAAAGTATAGATACATGTGTTAAAAAATACTCTGGTAAAAGTGGAAGTACTGATTAACTTCTTTACTCAAGTAAAAGTAACAAAGTACAGGCTTGTAAATTTACTTAAAGTATAAAAGTAAAAGTAGAAACCACTTTTTTCATGCCGTTGCCTACATTTTAAATGGATGTCTGCCAATAGTACTAGATCTCCGTTGTGTTCATTTTCAATCATCTCGTCGTCCATGCTACTATGCTAACGCCACCGCCACCAAGCTGCAATGATTTGTCGCGAATGAATACCGCCGAATCTGTCGATTCATCTTGTAGTGGTGCGTCAAATGCAACGTAGATTCCCATCCAATTAGATTGAATTTGGTATTGATGACGTGAAAAATAATACCGGTAACTCCATTGAAATGATTCAAAACTAAAGTAACGAGACAATTTTTAAAAATGTAAGGAGTAGAAAGTACAGATATTTGTGTAAAAATGTAAGGAGTAGAAGTAAAAAGTCGCCATAAAAAAGTAAAGTAAAGTAAAAATATCAGAAAAATCTACTTGAGTACAGTAACGAAGTATTTGTACTTCGTTACTTCCCATCTCTGGTAAGTAATAATCCTTCTCCCTAAACTGTTGCAGTGCACTGCTTCTTTAACTACCTGAAAGAGGATTGCTGAGAATTTGGTTCCTTTATGAAAAGAAATAAATTTTGCTATTGGAACATATTTTTGATCACAAAAAACAAAAACCAGCCTGAAAACTAATGTTGTGTAACCAATCTCTCTTACACTGTTTTTAGCTCTACATTAAGGTAATTCTTTCAGGTAAGTGCTCAAACCAAGTGTCAAGCGAAAAAATATAGATAACAGAGACTGAAAGATTGAAGGATTCTCTATCTTGAACTATATGGACCCCAGCAGATATGAAAGTACTGTTAACCAGCTTATTGTGTGTGGGTTGATGGAAAAACTAGAAGTCCAGAAGATATGCATTACCTACTTGTTTATGTATCAGGATATTTTACTTATTTAACCTATATTTGTGCTAAACACGATTTCCGCTATTACTGCACAAGACACTGTTAGTAAGTTCAGTATGTCTTTGAAAAAAACAAAAGCATTGTCTTCTTGACATGCAGTTAAATCCTTTATGTTTTCAACATATTTTTACGTTCATATCTTAAAATAAGAATAAAAATAAAGCACAATGTAATCTTTCACAAATATTGATGGACGCATATTTTGTGTTTTATGTTTTTACAGAACGTAAATAAAACAATCCTCCTTCAAAAGTATTTTACCTCACCATATTTGATCTGTTTTCCAGCATATATCCTTATTGACCCTAAAGCCTGCTGTCTTGGCTACTTCAGGCAGATGGTGCTTTTGTCACTTTGATAATAAAAATCCAATAAAAATGGTAATCATATTAAAAGCAGCATATTGTTGTTGGGACTTTTTGTTCTGGTCCTGGGAATGGCAAACAGTTTATAGCACTCAGCCCATACACAAGCTGACTTCCTAAGCTTTGAAATCAGCACTTGGTTCTATCATAACAAGGACTTACAGTGTTAACATTTTCTCAGACTCCCTTTGACATTGCCAGCAGGTCAGAACAGAGGAGCTGTTTGGTCTTTGATAGGCGCTCAATTGTCCTGGAAGAGGATATCTCAGGGAACCCACAGGTCTCGCTGCCCATGCTCCTTCCTCCATCCTTTCATTGCACAAATCAAGCTGTGACACCAGCTTGTGTTTCCACAGGCACTTTAAGAGACCGGATTTATGGGACCATTGGGTTGATGTCAGCTTCAGAAAAATGACAAACGGTAAAAACAGGCATAATAGTGCTTTAACTGGAGCAGGACAATGGTCTGCCACTTATGTCTTGTCAGAGACACATTTTAATGCCTTCAGCGTCTTTATCTTAAAGAAAGCTAACAAAAAAAACAAGCACTTAAGGATTAGAACAATCTTGCTCTTTTAAAAACAGTGTTAAGATAAATTGTTTATTGGATTTTTGCTTTCTGTGATGTGCTTTTGTCCATGACAAAAATCATAGTCCCCGCATCAGACTGTTGAATTAATAAAATGCTACTTTGTAGCAGGGGGGAAGCATGCTGATGATTGCAGTAGCACTAGCAAAGTCCTGCATTTCCCCCAATGGGATCAAAGATCTCCTCCTTAGTACAGCAGCACCATCCTGATTTATGCAGGCCTTTTTACATTTGACATTGTTGTCAAATCTGGTTCCATTTAGGAATCAGCAAGCTCTTTTTGTTACAAGTGACTGTCGCTGGGTGCTGTAATCAGATTAGTGTGATACGCCACAATGACAGACACAGCTGTTTGAGAGGCTTCAGGCATCTGGTAGGGAGGGGCAGCAGTAATGTGGACTTGTTTTGGTGGCTGCTGCAAAAGATAGCACTGTTCTACCTGCTTGCTGAGTGAAGTGCTCTGTTTATTCATTTTTGCAGAGATTCAGGATTAAAGTGTGGAACCTAATGAAGACTCATCTATAGTACAGGTATTATGGGGGAATCTAACATTTAATATAGTATGGGGAAAGAACTATAGCCGACAAGCTGTTTGAAATAGTTATACATATTGCTTCAGTTTTTTGTTGTAATATTGTAAATAATTGTATTATGATATTCTTATCACATCCAGAAATGTAATTCAGTAACCAAAACTTAAACAGACTAAATGGTAAATGGCCTGTATTTATATCGCACTTTTTCAAGTCAGGAGACTAAACCAAAGCGCTTTACACTACATTCAGTCATTCACCCATTCAAACACACACTCACTGATGGTGGCAAGCTACACTGTAGCCACAGTTGCCCTGGGGCTCACTGACAGAAGCAAAGCTGCCGTAAACTGGCGCCACCGGGCCCTCTGACCACCATCAGTGACCAATGCAGGTGAAGTGTCTTGCCCAAGGACACAACAACACTGAAAGCCGGAGCCGGGGCTTTAACTCTCCTACACCCGACGCCACTGTCGCCCCACTAAAAATGATGTGTTATTGCAGTCATTATTGAAATTTTTATTTTCCTTACTCCAATATATATATAAAAAAAGAATGGTTGCAATATAGACAGGACTTACATTAATTATCCAGCTACTTTTAGTCACACAATTGTGCTCACAAATCATTGGGGAGCAATGTTTATTTGAGAGTGGCACACCTCATTTTAGGATTTTTATGCTACCAAGCTTTGAACAGGGCAACATACATTGACAGATTTATGGCAAAAAAGTTTATTTGTATAGCACAATTAAGTACGAAGACAAATTAAACTAGTTTACATGAATTAAACAACATAATAGATGAGAATAACAGCAGAATAATAGCAAATAAAGATAAAAACTTGATAAAAGTTAATAGTAAAACAAATAAAACAATAGGACAACAGCCTTAAACTAGTAATACTGAGTTAGCAGTTTAACTTGAACAGTCAAAGGCAGTTCTAAACCAATGGGTTTTTAAGTCAGGCTTTCAGCAATTTTCCAGTCTTCTGAGAGTTTGTTCCAGATCAGTGGAGCAAAGGAACTAAATGCTGCTTCTCCATGTTTGGTTCTAGTTCTGGGTGGACAGAGCAGGCTGGTACTAGAAGACCTGAGTGGTCTGGGAGGTGGATACACTGACAATAAATCTGTTATGGATTGAGATGCTTGTTGAAGTGTTTGGTCTCAAACTGAAAAAAAAAGTCATGACTGAGTAGTAATGTAGCACCACCGGACATTTTTTGGGGCTCTCTCCATCACTTGACAAAAGATTGTAGGCGTGTTTAGCGAAAAAAGCAAAAGGGCAGCCCATGAGGCAACAGGACACAGCAGCTGACCTGCGGCTGTCACTTCAGATGATGAATGAATCGGTTTCACATCAATCTGATGCTGAGCGTCTGTAATTGGATTATTTTCACACCATGGAAGCACACAGGGTCTGACCATTTAAACCGCAGGTGGGCCTCTGTTCTCAGATTGTGGACTGTGTGACCCACAGTCAATATCCTGCTGCTCTGCTGGTTATCCTTAACTAACTAGTACTAACTAGAAACACAGAGCAGACTGGTAAGAAAAAAAATCCAAAAGCATAATCAAAAGGAGGACCTATGTTGGTAAGAATTGAGGACAAGCAGAAAATTTTTGTTAAGTCTGATTTTTTTTCCTTCTCTAGGAAATTCAATCAGGAGAGCCTTTCAGTTGTAAACACCTTAGACTATTGTAATTCATTTTGAGGCTTTTCCCACATATTTAACATGAATTTTGTATGCAAATTAGCTGACAAACAAACAAATAAGTTAAAGCACAAATAACACAAAATGGCAGGTTTATTTTATTACAACTAGCATCTTCATCAAATGTAAATCTGATTGTGAGAGGACCCCGTGAGATCTTTGTTCACAATTTTCTTTAGATGATGCTCACAAATTTCCCCACAACTTATCTGAATGTGTCATTTATTATTTATTTGTTATCAGTAACCTTCTTTACCTGTTTTGATATTTTTTTTTCGGACTTTGATTATTCAAAATTAAACCAATTTTCATATGTAGCATCCCAGTAGATTCTTTATGCCTAGGTCTCAACTCCCATCCCTTAATTTTTACATACTGAACAAAAGCAGGTTATTGTTGCATAAATAACTAAGATATTTCTTGGTTTCTAACAGCTATGTTGGTTTTCGGTTGACCTTTCATAATTAAGTTAAAAATATATCCATTTGGTTATGCTTCTGTTTTCCAATTTTTTTCAAGTATTGATGGTACCTTCAGTGTACCATGGTATATACATAAGGCTGTGGAGCGTTTTGAAATCTCCTGTAATAGTCTGTTTTAAGTTATCTGTTTACAAATTTTAAAGGGGTCATAGAATGCAAAACCAATTTTACATTGACATAGATGAATAGTGATAGTTCAGTGGGTGAAATAGGTGTACTGAGAAGTAGCTAAGGAGAAAAGTCTTGATGAAAACTAACTGTAAAAGACAGTGGGTACATGTAGAATATGATGCCTCTTAGATTACCCACAGGTACAATATGTGTGTGGTGGTGGTGGGGGATAACAACCTACAACAGATTGTCAACGTGTCTACAGTGTGACCCACCTCTCACCTATAGAGACCAGCACTGCCGACCCCTGGGGATGCAGTTGGGCCCCAAGGGGTATAGATAATAGATAAGCGGATTGTCTATTCTTAGATTTAATGACCATTATTTAAAGTCCTGTCAAGGACATTAGCTATGCGTTTCATAAAGGAAGCTATACTTGTTTCTACTTACAAAGAAAAATCTGGTTTTAGGATTACACAAAGGTTAGTGATACAACACATCTTATTAGAGTTTTAAACTTGGATTTGGTAAAATTGCCTTTGAATATTGGTCAATTTAACCCAGTCTTTGGATAGTTATCCTACCCAGCTATGTTGGGTTTAACCAAGAATGCAACCCTGTTAACTTAAAATAACCCAGGGCTGGATTGGTCCAAAACTGACCCAGCACTGTTTACTGATTGGGTCAATTCTAACCTAGAACTTTTTAGTATGTGGCAACACTGAATTTTTGTGTGTAGGTTTGAAGTGTCTTGGTGGAGGACATATTCATTTTGTCACAAAGCATTTTCTGTTTTATTCCGGCCAGTAAAGTTTTATAGAGCTGCATTTCTAACATTGGATTAATATGTAAATTCACATGGGGCTCTCTTCAGTTACTGCGTCTATGATGCTTTTATGAGCAAGAGTTTTTTCAATACGGAGGTCAGTTGCAGATGAAATGTAGTACAGTGAGTTATTATGTGAAGTCAACATTTCACTCTATGTTGCAAGCTTTACAAAAAAAAAAAATCATCATCTTTTTATTCTTTTTATTTTAGATTTTAAATTTTCTGACAAGGGCAGTTTCAAAGTTTTCCCAAAAAGAACCATTCAGGCAGGATCGAGAGTCATTTCATTTGCTTTTTAAATTTTCTCAAATAAAACAGTTGCATTTATCTGTTGATTTCACTGTTTGGTAACAAGAAGCAGGATCTTCACCACTTTCGTGCTACTGTTCTCCCTGTAGCTTGTCTCTAATTAGCACTCATGACCTCCCATGGGTTTATTTACTCTGATTAATAACCAAAACACAAATGTGAGTTGTCCAGTGAAAAAAGTGCATACCCATCTTTTTTTGCATTCTGCATTAAATCAGTGGAAAATTCCACAGGATTGTTTTTTATTGGACTGAAGTTCCCAGGAGCTGCACGGCCAATAAAAAGGCAACAAGATAAAAGAGCATGGAGGATTAGGAAGGGATGAAAGCTGTAAAATTTTCCATATTATCTTGTGAGAAGCTATGTCCTCTGCTCTCTCTTGTTACATTTACCTTAATTATTCTGAAGGACAGAGCCAAAGTAGGAGTAATATGAACCTTTTGTAAGTCAGCTTGCACACTCACTTATGGATGGCATGATTTTATTTTTTTTTTACTTTACTGTTTTGACATGCATTTCTTTTACCAGTCTTGGTCTTGGTCATGACTCCAGTCCATTGTTTTGCAGACAGCTAGGCTTTCTCCTTCTTTTGCTCTGTTTTTACATGTCAAAGAATCGTGTCACAAGTCATGGAGACTTATAAAAGGAGAATTGAAGATACACTGAAATATCTGGACCTTGCAAAGATAAACAAACTGGGGTATTCATTGCTCAGTTTATGGGCTGTCCTTTGAATTTCTGTCTGCTCAAGAACTCTTTGGTGGTGCAACTCTGAGATTTCAAAGCTGCAATAAAATCATCGTATGTATAAAGGAAACCTCACACGCACTTGAACTGGCACTCAAATACACACAAAATGGATAAATTGTGAATTAAACAGCCTTTTCTTTGCCCAGTTCATAGATCAGTTTTTACAGTTATGTTCTGAGAACCATCTGGGTCTCTCCTTTCACTCCGGTCTGTGGAGCACAGATGCTCCTTTTGTGGTGCGCTCCAAATCTTAATAAGCAGTTAAAATATTTACCGAGGCGGGGCTTTTTTTTCTTTCTACCCAGCATTTTCTGCATCCCGTTTCTCTTTTTTATTATCATTATTATTATTTATACCTTTTCACTGGCAAAAAATGGAGATGTCCACTAAATGTGATTGATTGGGTCTAAAAATGGCCATTATTGCCATTAAGCTCCACATGTCAGCTGCTGCTTTTGTGTCGGCTGTATTTCTAAGCTAACCAGTGATCCATGAGCACAGACAGGAGGGGCAAGAATGTAATGCTCCTGAAAGAAATGCCCATTTCTCTATGGATCCTTCACTTGATTAAAAATACAGCTGCAGACACTAGCATACAAGTGGCCAAGGGAGTCAAAGAAAAGGGGGATAAGAAAAAACAGAGAAAGTAAGGCTGAGTGCAAAGGGGAAACCTTAATGATATATGAAAAGAAACTCTCTGAATTGGGAGGAATAACGTCTTTCAGGCGATGTGTGAAGGAAGCGTTTTGGAAACTTAGGGAATATGCAGTTAAGAGAATGCTCTTGCAATTATGTGGCCAGGAGCTAACTAAGTTTCCGACACACATGGAGCTGAAAACTTGTGGAATGTGAGGAGGGGGTTGGTGTGAATCTGTTTACTGTTGTTGTTTCTAAACAGCAGGTTTGGAGCAGGCTGCATGCAGTTAGCTTCTGCTCGCTGTCTAATGAAAAATGTGAGAAAACAGCCATTGAAACATTTAAAGGTTACCAGATTTTTTCTTTGCTTTTTTATCCTCTGAGGTGTTACACATATCTTATCCTATGCATATACACCCAAAAGTTAAGCTAAAAAGTGGATATCTTCAGTTTTGAATATAACATCATAGGGCTAAATTCACCATGGATTTTAAGAACAATCCAGTCATTGTGTGACTGTGTGATTCATGTGCTAATCATATGGATGGAGGGTTTTGGACATTCTGATTGGGCACGGCTGGCATTATAATTGTGTGTTTAGATGATATGAGGAAGACATTACCTCATGGGAGATATAAACAGCATAGCCTCATAGCTGTGTGATCTGGTGACTCATCAGAATCACACTGTGGTGTTTACTTATAACTTCCTTGGCTTTTGCTTTTACAGAAAGACTGATACTGTCTTCTCATGCTACAGAAAGCAGCTGGAAATGCGCCTCGGTCACTTTAAAACCTAAGTACACTTCAGGTATGCAAACTACCTGGAATTTCTCATATTTTAAGTTACAACATAGAGAATATTATCACGTGGAAGTGAAGTGAATTTTTTTTGTACGCATTTGTCATCAGCCCCCTGGAGAAAACACATTTTAATACAAGGATGTGGTTGAATGTGGTTATCCCAATTCCTTTCCTTTCCAGATCTCCATTTTAAGTCAGTTTCCTGTTCAAAATTAAACATATATATTATGCTCAAGAGTTTTACAGTCTTAAAACAGATTTTTTTTGTCAATAGCGTCACGTATTACTTTAAGCTTGTTCTTACCATTTATTCGCTCAGACCTGCTTCGCTGTCTTTACTAAAGAAAAGCATCTCAATAGCATGATGCTGTTACCTCCATCTGTCACAGTGAGGATTGTGTGTTCAAGATAATGTTCATTGGGATATAGTGTATAAATTTATAGGAAAGTAGCTACTTTAATTTCACACAAAAATGAAAATTCAGTATATACAAATTTTGAAATGGACTATGGTCTTAATCTAAATTTCACAGAATGTTGAGCGTGATATGCAAAGATTGCTGCTGTTAATTAATGCAAACCAGTTGGGTTTCAACCGGTGAAACTTAGCAAATTGTATTTTCTATAGGCAGTTCGAGAGAGGTCATAAAAGAAAGTTGAGGTTCTAAGCTATATATTTGTAATTAATAATGATAAAAATTATGGTAATCATTATAACAGTAAATACATATATATATATATATATAT
>NW_015150673.1:754118-785518 GCF_000732505.1 Cyprinodon variegatus | reverse complement strand
TAAAAATACAAATATTTCTAGAGCACTTTATATAGGCAGCCAAACACTAAGTGCGGGAGGAAAATAAAATGATTAAATTAAAAACACTTAAGCACAAAAAATTGTATAAAAACATGAGAAACTTCAGTATGTTTGTTGACGCCCGCCACTGCTTCCAAATTTTGTGTTCAAACATAAAAGATAACCAAGCTATGTGCTTTGTTGAGTCGAAGGAGATCAAATTTCCAATTTTAAGTATTTTAACACCAAAATATTTCATTTTTCTCTTGCAATAATTTCTGCCATGCATCTATGCCATGCATAGATGTTATTAGTTGTTGTTATTCTACTATTGTTATCTCTTATGTTCCAAATATGTTTACATGTCAATTGTGAATGAAAATACCTGGAAACAATGACCAAAGAAATATATGTGTGTAAGGTTACACCTAACTTTCAGAGATACTAAAAACAAAGCAAAAAACTCTAGCCACGGTTAGGATTTTAGACTTTGAAAATTGAATTCTATGTTAATATTTTACATTTGTGTATCCTCCACCCACGAATTTCCTCAGTTTGCTTTAGAATCGTTCTGCATATTGATGCCGGCACACATGCAGAAAAAGGTTTCCACTTCGAATCTTCTCTGCATGTTCTAACAAATGTTTATCTGTTCTAGGGCATGAAAACGTTTTAAAGATCAGGCCATAATGCTTCAACTATTGTTTAAATGATGAAAAAACATTTTCTTTGTTCCAAAATGGGTTTTTCCTCATGAGTTACTACAAAATATTTAATGCCTACATGCTTATGTGTAGGAAACCTGTTTTCTGTGGCAAATCACTAACTTTACAGGTAGATTGCTTGAATCAGAAGAAGCTCCATAATTAACTCTTGAAACTGAAGTAAGATTAATTTCTGTCCCTTTAAATGATCCAGTGTCTCAGACAGTAAAGGGACAGTGGCAACAGGGCTCCAGAGGTCTCTATTAAAGTCATCAGTCATCTCCACTCAGGAGCTCCAGCCATTAATTTACTGCGTGGGACACTGCTGTCCACCCCTCAGTCCTATTGACTGTTTTAGAGGGACAAACACAGCCTACACATTTTGCACATTTTATCTCTCTAGTTACCGACCTGTGCAATATCAGTGACTTGTTTTTTCACCATTGTTCGCTAGATGGCATGGGATATGCTTTGGTCGGCCTTGCTATATTTTCATAACTGCAGAGCTGTGTTGATACAGTGCACACAGAGGACAGGAAAACACAAATCCGAGCACAAGGCCTGGAAAACATGACCTCACACGCGTTGCAGCGCAGGAGAAGATTCCCAGAGGTCAGAGCACTGTTGTTCCTCTGAGGGGAAATGACCTAGGGGTCCCTGAGGCTGTAGAGTGACCTCAGCAGGCGACATTTAGGGCAAAGGGCAATCTGCTTCAGACGCCCACTAGTAGCACAGTCGGAAAAGAGGGTTCAATCCATAGTGGTGCACTGCACTGATTAGATCCTTGTTTCTGTTTGTAGTTGAGTCATAAAAATCAACCAGTGGTTGCTATAAACCCAGTGAATACAATGCTTTTATTTGGATAAAAAGGACATCAAAGTTACATTGTATTCTGACCCTTTACTGCATACAACAGCATTTATTTACAAAGATATGCTATTTTGGGCAAATACAAAAAAACTGTTTGTAATTGTAAATGCCTATTCCCATCATTCTAATGAAATTAGGTCAAGTGGTTAAATCTTGCTATTCCACAGCCATTATTTTTTTTTACATTGATGAGGTAGGAGGCAAACAATTTTTTCCAGCAATCTTGACATATAGATATACTTCTAGGTTTATCATTATGGAATTTAGGCGAATAAAGTGTAAAAATAACCTGGGAAAAATTAAATGCTTGAATAACTGGTTACCCCACTGATAACCTCAACAAATTCCACCAAAATTTGAATATAACTCTCAGTCCCTCGTTTACATCTGATGTATGAGACTGATTGAGGTTATTTTAGAGCATTTAAATCAAATTCAAAAAAATTTTTCAAGCTAGATTGTAGCCACAGCTGCCCTGTGGATCACTGCCAAATAAACCACCATCAGTAGGAAATGTGAGCAAAGATTCTTACCTACGCACACAACAACAATATTGACAACAACCCTTCAACCCATTTCAGGGCAAACTCCTGCTTGTACTGCCACTGTTGCCCCCAACATCTTATTGCTAAAAGGGATTATCATTTTTGAAGCACATTTGAGACGTCCTTTGTGGTGTCGTACTTAGTCAGCAGATGTTTTGGCCTGTGAAGACCCCAGCGGATGCCCAGTCATTTCAGATTTTTTGAATCATAAACGCTTTTGGTTTTTTTTGTTGAAACGATAGTCTCCGTTTTGTTGAGGAAGGAGTGGTGACGAAGTGGCTCAACTTGTGCCCCAAGTAAAGCTGTATATAAAAGCAGTTTATTTAAAAAATAAATATTTACATCTGTGATACCTATCTACTATATATTGATTGTCAATTGGTACCAAGTTTTACTACAGCATGTATTTAATGTATAGCCCATCCTGACTGGCTATCCCTTTCTGCCTCCCAACACTTTTCACCCTCTTTATATCTTCCTGAGCATCCCTCTTTCCTCCCCCTCGGCTGTTACTATCCGACCATTCTTGTTGAATCTGAATGTGTACTGTGAAGCCAGAACCACGTGCTTGTTCCCCCCCGGCATTTTTTTATAGACCGTTTGTTTTATTTATCTGACAGACGTCCCCCCACATTGTCCAGGGTTATCAGCGCTCTCCTGCAGATCACGTTACTGCCTGTGTGAGTCTCTGACCCATCTCAGGGTTCACCTTTAAATCTGATTCTTATCATTACCTCTGTGATAAATAGGCATGGCTTAGAGGGAGATTACTTTGCTCGTCCTGTTCCCCTTTTCCCACTGTCAACAGCGCTTGCCACTGGGCCCCAAGCTGTCATCCCAGTCTCAGTCTGAGGAAGGCAAATACTCAACTCTGTTCCTCTAAAGATTTGGTGACTTTAGAAATAAAGAGGAGGGCTAGTGTTGTTCCCATGTGAATAGTCTCTTATCTCCAGTGGGCGTCCTTAAAACCCTCTTCCCACTCTGCATTACTCCTGTGAGAGTTAGTCAGCACATCGTCATACTGACAACTGAGCTTCCACATTGATTTTTCACACGGTTCTTATCTAAGCCAATACTTTTGAAAAGTTTTTTTTTCTTTTGCTTTGTTTTCAACTATCAAAAAAAGGTGTCACTTCAGATAGTATGTCCCAGTCTACATTCCAGTTCAGTCATCTTCTAAGAGTCTGTCTCAGACTCTGCAATCGTAGAGCCCAAACATTTCTGCCAATCCTTCTTCATGCAAAGACTCAAGCTCAGTTGGATTAGATTCTGTTAAAAACAATTTCAATTCTAACCACAAATTCTTAAATAATCTGTCTATTGATTGGGTCAAACTGACATGCTTTGATGTGATCTATTTCACTGGAGCTGCAAATGTATGTTTAGTTTTCCTCCCAAAAATAACCCCCTAAATCAATCATCTAGTCTTCTTTATATTACTTGCCTCTATTTAGCTCAAATTATCTTCCTATCAGCTCTGATGACCATCCTGTCCCTGCTTAAGAAAAGCATTCCCATACGATACTGTTGTAACCACAATGAATGAAGAAATATTTTATTAGTCCACAAATTTCCCACCAAACCTCTGAATCTTCGCAGCGTCTCCAGATCTGACTTCTTCCCTAATTGGTCAAGGTCTCTGTTTATAAGAGAATGTGAATGTAACAGCCTTTCAATGTTAGAAAAAATTAGAGAGCTTCAAATCTTAATCTTGCTTCAAATGCTTCAACAACTCTATCCCAAATTCACTAAAAATATAACTATCCTAATTTAAAATGAAAATAAGCTCCACACTGGACTTCACTGGATTATATGTATAGCTATGAGATTAAAATTCATATCACATACAGTATTTCAGATTTCCATTTGTAAAACATTTAAAATCATGTAGGCTATCATTTTCTTCTACTTCACAGATTAATATTACGTTGTATGTCCACCTCAGAATTGGACAAAACCATTAGATTTTCATAAATACATTTCACTTTTTGTGTTTGAAATGCGTTTATAACTGAAACATGGCCTACTAGCAAGCAATCAAAAAAACATATATACCTGGAGACAGCATGTGAAGCAGTGGTCAGGGATTCTCAGTTTGATTGATGGTCACTAACAGCCAATCCTACCATTTGCCTTTGGGAAATATGGAATTCATTATTCAGTTTCCCATATGGGGTCAAAGGTTAAACTGGGACAATGATAAAATTGGGGAATCGTTTGCTTTGGAGAGCATATGGGGGATGAAAGGCGGCACGCTGACTAACAGCTGGCTTCTCTCACCTATATCATGCGGACAGCTTTAATAGTGGTGAACTAAAGTGACCGGGTTGATGGAGGATGCTCATGTTAGCCCTCGGTCGCAATTTCTAACCCAGGTTCACAATCTTTAGGTAAACATTTCCATGAATGCATGTGTTTGGCCATATTCATCAGTGTGAGACTCCCCAGCTGTCTTCATGAAACCTGAACACAGCCTATGGACACTGCTCTGGTGGTCTTTCTAAAAGGAAGTCATATGGCAGATGGCTCTTGTATATTGTTTTAGAAATCACATATTCATACATCAGATAATGGAATTCCACCTCGGAAACAAAGCTAAGACTAATATAAACTTACAGGTAACATATTTCTATTAAGATCTTGGTTATTTAAATTTGACTAAGCATTTAGATTTCTTTGTCCTATTTGGTAAAGTTATGAAGTAAAATTTAAAAAAATGCAACCACAACAGATCTGGAATATTTTTCCCTCCATCATAATTGGGCAGTCACTTAATAAGGAAAAAGCGCAGCACTAATGATGATAGATCCAACACCCAAGGCCCTCGAGAACAATAACTCAGAGAATCCCATCCTACACAGTGACCTCTTGACCTCTCTTAGGCCACACAGCAAAGGAAATCTATAAGCAGGCTCAGAGCCAGAAGTGACCAGTCTCTAAACTGACTGGTCAGTGAGCATTAGAGCCTGTTTGCTAGACAAACAGGCTACAGCATACCAACCCCACAGCTGGAGAATAATCCCATTGGAAACCTCCTGGATATCTGGACTATGTCAATTAGAAGAGCTGTAAGATATGCAAATCTTTCTAAAAGCTAATGAAGCACAATCTTATTTCACAACAGGCTGAAAGTTCTTCTAAAGAGACAGAAAGAGACAATTTTAAATGAGTCTCTGTGTTTCTCTGTGGGAAACTTGTCATCTTTGAACTCTGTGGGGTTCCATCGCTGCTCCTCAGCAACCGCTGTGAATTTGCTCTCTTTCCTATATGTGTTTGCAATTAATCCACCTTGTATTCTCAAGACATGCTGTTTAGATGTGTTAATCTTTAATACTCATACAATTTGGCTTGATTACTAGTGATTTAATACATTTCAGTGTTAGATTCAAATAGAACAAATCACAGGATGTCTTGCCAAATTAGATGTGTTTCCATAAACTTTAATCTTTGATGCACATTTTGAAAAATCAAACCAAAATGTCTTTGAGCTTGCTTGAGGTGCTTTTTTTACTTTTACAAAGAAAAAAAAAAAGAGGAGATGGAAACACATATTAATTTACGTCACATGACTGTTCAGCTCTTTCCACTGCGGCTGTCCCAGTAGAATATAAGGAAGAAATACAGTATCATTGGATTCTTCTTTTTTCTACACCGAATTTTCAACACCAAATTTTTTTTACACCAAATTTTAAACACTGATTTTTTTTTTTTTACACATTCAATTCCGTACACTGAATTTTTATATAGTGAAAATTCAATAAAAAAATGCAGCTGCAGAAAATTCTCCTGCAAAAAATTTGCCTCCAAAAAATTTGCCTGCAAAAGATTCGACTGCAAATGTGTTGACCTTTTGGTGGACTCAAGCCAAAGCAATCTATTCATTGGCTAAAAGCAGAGCAGCTTCTAGCCAATGAAATTAGCTCATTTGGTATGAAAAAAAAATAAGTTAGCCACTGGCCGCTTCTTCCAGATTAAACCAAGAGCCTTCGCAGACAGGGGTGCCATGCTACCTGTGATCAGCTTAATTATTTTACTCAGTCCGATTAGATGAAAAATTCTATTGGCTGTCTACTAGTAGAAACCTGACGTCTTGTAATCATATCTATTTAACAAGATAAAATCCTTATTCAGCTTCATTCAGCCGGGAACAAAGCTATGCCCAACTGTTTTGTAGGGTGGCCAATTCCATAGCAGCAAAAAGGAGGACATTGTGCGGCATATCAATAAATTACTAAGGTGTACATAAGAATCGGATAAAGTCACATTTATAGTACAATTCTTAGTAGTTTTAAGAGGAGGTTTGTGTAGCTGAATAGAACAAAATATTAAAAAAATGTAAAAAAGAATTGGTTCCCAGCATTTTTATTTATTTAATACATTGTGGTGTTTAAAAAGTGACACCGAGATGAATCTTTAAAGTGTAGAATACCACAAAGCAAAAGATGTGTGGACTTAAACGTTAAAAAAAGCTTTTTAACAAGAAAGATTCATAATAAAATAGCCTATTATTATTTTAAACCAAAAAAGAGATTGTAGAAAACACATTCAACATGCTCTAAAAGAATAGCTTGATTTTTAAGAGCCTCAGACTTTTGGGAACTTATCTTAAGTGTCTGTGTGTGCAGCAGACCTGTCTTTATGGTCATCCCTTTAGTTATGGGCAAATCACTGAAATCCACTTTCATGTCACAGTCTACACTTCCATAGGACTAGTGATGTTCTATAGTATAGTCCACCTTGCAGCTCTGCACAAGTTATTTTAGCATCCAGGGGCGACAAAACTTAATGTAAAAGCCAACATTGAAGAGTTCAATGCTGCACGTTTATTACTTTTATGTTAATCCGTACTCGTATGCTGTTCAATTGCAGCTTTTCTTCGACTGCTTACGCCCACATCGCATCGACAAAGTGGCAGAAACCATGGAATGAATTTCTGCTACCTTTGGTAATAAATTCATTATCTTTTGTCCATTCTGGGTTAAACAACGTCCTGGTTTTGACAGGACGCTAACTTTAACACTTAGCATTAGTAATTCTGATTCTACTTTTGTAACCAATGACAAGCAGATCTTTATCTGACACGCCGCCAGTCTTAGCCAATCATATGTTAGATCAGATAGTGATGCATTTTGATGATTGGATATTGTGCGGCAGCCCAGCAAAAAATAAATAAAAATCTGCTCTACAAGCCTGGTGCCTCATAAAAGAGACAAATACATGTCTGGCTGGATGCGGCGCCGGACAGTGCAATGAAAATCCGGACTGTCCGCCCTAAAGCCGGACATCTGGCCACCCTACTGTTGTGTCACATGACCAAATAAGCTAATTTCATTGGCTAGAATCTGCTCGACTGCACTGAGTTTAGATTGCTATGGCTTGAGTTAACCAAAAGGTCACACATTTGCAGTCGAATTATTTGCAGGGGAATTTTTTGCAGCTGAATTTCTACCAGATAAAAACTCAGTGTAAGGACTTCAATGTGTAAAAAAAATCAGTGTTTAAAGTGTTGGTGTACAAAAAAAGGCAGATTCCAATGAGACTGATTTTCTTCCATAAGAATAGCATTTCTCTCTCAATGTCTCCACATGAAATGTAGCATCACTGACACAAGTTGATATGAAGCATCTCTAACTTTCCTCATTAAACTCATTAAAACCCCAGTACTGATCTTTGATCCATTGGATCACAACACGTCTAATTCGCATTTTCCTTTTTTTTAAATATTTTTAAAGTTTGCTTAAAATTTGCATGACAATTGGATCAGATTAGGCTAAACTCTATTTAGCGGTCTCAACTTTATCATAATTTCATTGGAATTACAAGTGGACTTTTAAAATGCTGAAAAAAAGAAAATCCAAATGAGATGTTTTTATCTCTTGGAGCAAAATAACCAAGAGAAGGCAACCGTGATGTCATCATACAGGTACAATGACATTAGGCATGGCTGTAATAAGCAGGAATTACTGTGGAGTTTGCAAACCAGCATGGACCACATATCAGTAGTTGAGCAAGGTTTTAATGAATGCGTTGCCTTAAGGCAAGTTGTACTTCTTTATCAGCTTGTATTAGAGATGGTTAAACCCACCCGGAGATGTGGAGAGAGAAAAGCAATTCTAATGCTGGTATTCAGGAAGCCAGCAGAGGAAACAGCTGTTCCGACATGTACGGTAAATGTTTAGTGCATCTGAACTAATTTGATAAACATGTTTCCATCTCTGCTTTATTGCATTTATTATTTTAGAAAATGTAAAAAAACACCTCAAATAATTATTCTATTTATTTTTTAGTTTTATTTAGTTCATTCATTTTAATTTTGCTGTTTTTATCAAACTCTTTAATGTGCATAAGAAACTTTGATATAAACACATCTAGTCTTTTTGAAAATCACGCCTACACTTGGTAATGTTTCTTATCATAGTTTTACATCATTTCTGTGTGACTGACCTATCTAAGTGCAGGACATACAGTTAAATATTTGCTGGTACAGAAGTCCAAAATGTATAAGTAGCTATATGATAAGCATTAACACTTTTGAGTTGGTAACTCTTTGGCTTTTAATTGATGATTGACTTATCATAAGTAGAGGCTTCCAATGAGACAGGAATTTTGATATTTTTATCATTCAGTTAATCATGGGGTTGTTGTAGCACGACTGGGAAAGATCTGTCGTAAGCATTGAAGAATCGCTAATATCCCAGAGCAGCAGCTGCCCCTTTTTCATACTTCAAATCTTCTGTCTGCACCTGCCCTTCATGCTAAACAATAACATTTGAAAGCAGGTGGTTACACCACTGATCTGGTTCTTAAGGTAGGTGTACCAGCCACAAGAAAATAGAATAAGCTAGAATTTTATTGTGATATAATACAAATGGGAGATAATCACTGCAGCAAAGATTTGCAAGTGAAAAGAGAGCAAAAACACTGAATCATTCTGTAGTATTCAACTATAGTGAGAAAAGCACTCAACACTGAGTTTGAAGCAATAATAGCTGACCTTTTGGTGAATAGTTATACAATGATTTGCAAGAGCAAATTGGATGAAGGGAGATCCTGAAACAAATGTTAAGTTAGTTGCTCAGGTAAATGTTAAGTCATAGGTTATGGACCTTTTGATCCACAATCCCAGCTACTTGCAATCAAATCATACACGGACCAAGAGACCATCACATAGGTGGCGGTAAACTATACCTGCATGTTTTTGGGCTGCTGGAAGCCTGAGTACTTGGAATACTTTATGATTAATATACCAACATTACAAAACTTTTATCATAGTCATACTGATAACAATTACAGTAAGTCATTACATTTCTATGTAAACCTATTCATTTCTACCTATTGGTAATTATGACCTTACAAACTAAATGCTGTGACTGAAATCTTGACTTATCAGACCAGGCAACCTTTTTTCCAAACTGTTATTGCCCAAAATTAGTGAGCATGTATGAATTGTAGTGTCCGTTTCCTGTTATTAGATAACTGAAGGGTAAGATTATTATGCAATTAAAAAGGTTACACTGGAAAAATGGTCTAAAAATAAGTAAAAATCTCTTAAATTGAGTGTATTTACCCTTAATTTGAGTAGGTAAATAAGGTGGTTTGCCAATGGAATTAATATTTTTGCTCTTTAAATAAGATAATTAGATAAAATGCACTTGAAATGAGACAATGCAATTGTGTTTTCTTATTTTAAATATAAATTGTCTTGTTCCATTATTTTAAGAAAAAAATACTTATCTAGATTTTGTTTTTTTCCATCGTATGGCCAGGTAAATCCCTTTGATTCTGCATTATGACACACGTATAGTTTTTACTGTTTTATTTAGCCTAGTCTTCAGCCTGAGCATGCTCCTCCAGAGAGTACCCGTGCTGTGGAAGACGTCCTGCCTCGTTCCGGTGCCAAAGACTTCGCGCCCTAGCGACCCTCAGGACTACAGACCGGTAGCACTGACGTCCCACATCATGAAGACCTTTGAGAGGCTTGTCCTGGAGCAGCTAAGGCCCATGGTCAGGCCCTTCACTGATCCACTACAGTTCGCCTACCAGCCCCGCCTGGGAGTGGAGGACAGCATTATCTTCCTGCTGAACAGAGTCTACAATCACCTGGACAAGCCGGCGAGCACTGTGAGAATCATGTTCTTTGACTTCTCCAGCGCCTTCAACACCATCCGCCCGGCTCTACTAGGTGAGAAGATGACTGCGATGCAGGTGGAGGCCCCCATCGTGTCCTGGATTGTTGATTACCTGACGGGCAGACCACAGTATGTACGCCTACAGAACTGTGTGTCTGACAGGGTGGTCAGCAACACTGGGGCGCCTCAGGGGACTGTCCTCTCCCCCTTCCTCTTCACCCTTTTCACCTCGGACTTCAGCTATTGCTCTGAGTCCTGCCACCTTCAGAAGTTTTCTGATGACTCAGCAATTGTTGGCTGCATTGAAAAGGGTGAGGAGAGTGAATACAGGACCGTGGTGGGCAACTTTGTCACTTGGAGTGAGCTGAACCACCTGCAGCTCAATGTGACAAAGACTAAGGAGCTCATAGTGGATCTGAGGAGGACAAAAACACCTGCGACCCCTGTTTCCATCCAGGGGGTTCCTGTTGACACTGTGGAGGAGTATAAGTACCTGGGAGTGTACTTTAACAATAAGTTGGACTGGACTAGAAACACAGAGGCGGTCTACAAAAAGGGCCAAAGCCGACTATTCTTCCTGAGGAGGCTGAAGTCCTTTAACATCTGTGGGACCATGCTGAGGATGTTTTATGAGTCTGTTGTTGCTAGCACGCTCTTCTTTGCTGTCACATGCTGGGGCAGTGGGCTGAGGGTCGCTGAAAACAACAGACTGAACAAACTGATCAAGAGGGCCGGTGATGTTGTGGGGGAGCAGCTGGACACCCTGACCACCGTGGCAGAGAGGAGGATGCTGTCCAGGTTTCAGTCTATCTTAGACAATGACTCACATCCTCTCCACGACACACTGGTCCAACAGACGAGCTCCTTCAGCAGAAGACTCCTCCTACCCAGATGCACGACAGAGCGCCACAGGAAATCATTCCTACCTGTGGTCATCAACCTATATAACGCCTCCCTCAAGTGATTCAGCCCCCCCCCCCCGTCCGTAATTGACATTTATGCACTATTTTTGCACGCCACATATCACTTTACTTGGATTTATTCACTTTAATTGGACTTTTCACTTTATTTGAATTTAGTTCTTACATATACATAGATATACATACAGATATATGTACAGAGGAGCTATATGTGTATATATATTTTATCTCTTTTTATTCTTATTTTTTATCTTATTATATTGTATAGTTGGATGTGTGTATATATCATGTAAAACTGTAACTAGAGTGTGTAACAAAATTAATTTCCCTCTGGGATTATTAAAGTATTTCTGATTCTGATTCTGATTCTGATTCTGATAACCAGAAAAAGGTGATAGACTTAAATGTTCCTACCAATACAATGGTGTAGCATCGGTTTTATTCTGCATAGAAGATCACGTCTCACTGACACTGATCCATAAACTTAAAAATGTATGTTTTCTTTGTCATATTAATAATAGTGGAGTCAATTTCCTATTTCAAAAACTTAAGGTGTGGCCAGTAAAAGCAAAACCAGTGACTCTGATAGTAACCCACTCTGAATGTGTGCTTGTGTTTCTGTTAAGTTAGATATTGATTAATCTCCATTGCTTATCTCTCACTAAGGGGATGTGTGTGGGTAGGGAGGTTTCATGTGAATTTGTAAATGGGATCTTTCATAAAAGTCCATGTGTACAAACTTTGTCCATTCAAGGACAAATTGTTTTCCATGAAAACCTGATAAAAACATCTGTTCATCTCTGTGCAAACTTTAGTCATTATTTGTGTTCAGAGAAAAATTCCATCGAGAGGCAACATGCTGATGGGTAATGCAAACTTTGGCTCGCCTTCAGTCAAACTGAGCCATGGTTGATTAGTTTATCAGCCACAAAAACAGTGCTGTTGTTAGCCTTACTGGTAGATTATTTCATAGCTGTCAAGGCTGTTGTCCAGCAGGGCAAACAGAGACATCTTAACCTGTTTGGAACAAATTTCAGAATGATTTAAGCTTCTTCCTGATGTGATGTAATAGGGGCCAGGGAATTATAACATTTTCCAGTTTGACCAAAAAATAAATAAATAAAAGAAATCATAGAAATCTATAAGAAAAACACCTTAAAAAAAAACACTTATGTTGTTTCATCTGGTAATGTATTAAAAACCATGACAGTGGTTTATAGATTAGATGATTAACCTAACTTCTGGGAAAACCACAGACATGACACGTTTAATATGAGTATGACCCTTCATTTGATAGAGGTGAGTCATAAAAAAATATGTTTTCATGTTTTATGTTTGTGCAGTGAATCAGACCTTAGACTCCAGTAGATTTCCTGTTATTTCAATGACTCACGTGGCAGCAGACTGTACCAGGACCCATTTTCTTCTTCATCTTTTTTTTAACCACTTCTTTGTTGCTGTCATATACAGAATCCACATGATGTTGTTTCTATCAATGTCAGATAACACCCTGCTGTCCATTCAGTGATGCCATTCCTGCTGGGAAGGATTTAGTGATTAAAGCGGCAGGTGTTTTTGGTCCTCGGAGAAATAAAGACAGGAAATCATCAATGGCAACATGCAGCAATCATGGAGGAACATCCATAAAATAGATCATGGCAAGGAGAAAATGGATCAGAGCTGGAGGTTATAGAGATCCAATCTAACTGCGAATCATTACTGGCTGCAAAACTAAGGTCTTAGAGAATCTTAAAAAGCAGTTTTTCCCTTACTTCTATGGTTTTATTCTAAACATGCATTATGGTAGCTCGCAGAAGTATAAACATCTATTAAGGCTTTTTCGATTTGCCTCATTTTACGATTTTACATTTCAAAAACCTCAAGGCATCTTAACAATATTTTAACTGATAGATTACACCCAATAAAGTGTAAAGCTTTGATAAAACTGTTTAGCTAATAATAAACAACTTTCCAATGAAACTTTTTTACTTTGATACTGAGATAAAATCCAGCAGCTGGAGAAGGTTAAAGCAAGTTTAGATTATAAAGTAGTAGAAGAAACGAAAGGGATTAATGCAAAAATCAACTCATGGGGAGCTGCATGGTTCCACAGCTCAGATGGGGAATCCATTGTTCGCTCCAAAATATGAACTTCATGCAAGAAGGGCCAAAAACAAGCTCATGTTTCAAAAATGTCGTGTTCCTTCAAAAGCCATGTAGTGGAAACAACAAATATATCGAAAAAGTTGTTTTAGTTATAACTTGGAATTTTGTTCCACATTCAAAATGCAGTTTGTCATACACACCAAACACTGCTCATTTCCTTAAATTAAACAGCACCAGTGATACATGGTGGTGGCAGGGCAGGGTCCTGCTGTGGGAAGGCTATTTTTCACAGCAACGGGGAAGATGGATGGGTGCTATGTGAAGGTGGATGGATGGTATTCAGAAAAAACTCCTCACGCTGTCTGACTGAACTGATCTTAAGCTAATTTGCAAAAACAAATTAAAGTATTTCAGTTTTAAGATGTGGAGAGCTAATAGACACACCACAAAAGATTTAAAGCTTTTGCGGTATGTGGTATTTCACTGTTGTAAAAATATGCTTTGGTAATTTCTTGAATTAGGGGAACTTAATCTAAGTGCTTGCCGCATTGTTTACAGAGTTTAGAGTTAAAAAAAGTCTGTGTTAGTCTATCGCATAAAATTCAAATAGTGTTCTGGGTATACAGTAATGTCAAAAACATTGAAATGTGTAACTAGTTTCTCTGCAAGCCGCTGTACTTCCTAAGCTGCATGTGGTAACAGGCATACTGTACAAAACTAGCCCGCGGTCCAAAAGATCTGGCATAAAAATATGTAATGACATGGATGTTTTATATCCTGTCAAAGGAAGAATTATGAATCAAAATATGCAGCCAGTGAGCTGTAAGCTTGGTATTAACGTGTTTCCATCTGTTGCTTGACACTCGTATCCCTAAGGGAAGTGTTTGTCTGTAATTTTATCATATTACAGTGCACCATTCTGACAGCAGGGCGTATTGTCGTGGGAAAGCTAATTGGATTTGCTGGCTGAGTGTGCCGCGGCACAGCCACTGTGGGTCTGTCACGGCAGTGACGACACGTCATGTTGCTCTCCAGCATGTCAGCAACTGGGAGGAAAAGCCCAAGGCCCGCAAATATCATCAGACTGATGAATTTGTCACCCTTACATCACACCGCAGCCACCACAACTGTTCAAGCTTGATTTATATTAGCCGACGAGTTAGATGGTGGTTAAAGCGCATTTCAGGATTCTGTCAATCTGCTGCAACATGACAGATTTACTTTGATTCATTACTGCAGTGAAAAAAGTGACACAACGAACAGGGGGAGTATTGTATATTTAGAAAGCTGACACTAGGTTGGACTCACAGCAAGGCACTAGATAGATAAAGACTTTGTGGAAAGTGGCTCTGGGTGAAAACCGCACTGGCAGAACTAAAGAATGATTTACTGTGTTCCCTATTCATACTGCTCCTTTTGTTGAAAAAAGGCTAAACTGAAAGAATAATGCATGTTGAAGTTTCTTCCCAAACATTGCTTCAACATATGCATAACTTACTTGATGGCATTCCTTTTTTGTACACTGTACACCATGCCTACCCAGCATGCATTGCAAAGGCTTTAAAAGCTCCCGGTGCTTAGGAGCAGCTCAAAGTTGAAGAGGACTGCAGAATTGGTGCAAAATTATGAAAAGCAAAACTGAGAATTTAAAAAACAAATAAACTTTAAAGAAAGGGAACATCAAGAAACAATTGGCGTTAGATAAAAAATATACATTTTTTTTTTGAGTCTGCATAGCAAACAGAGCTGATTAATTCAGCCTCCGCCACAAAAAAATGATCCCCCCTCCCTCAGCCCAGGAGCACTTGGGCATGTTTAGCACAAATGTAATTACAGCCTCAGTAAGCGGGTAGATTTTTAAAGAACCCTTCTTGTCCGCTCTCACTTCAATACCTGATGATGTCATGGCCCTTTGTGGGGTTCGCAGAAACTTCTCAAATCAACTGCCACTCATGACCCTTTCTTTCAATTTTCTCTCTCTCCCCCCCTTCACCCAGTTCTTTCTTCCTCTTTTTCTTCTCCTTGCTCATAACTGAGTTTCCCTTTATGGGTTGATCAAGCAGCACCCGCCCCCCCTAGCCCCACCTCACCCCACCCCTTCTCCTCCCATTGGATTGCAACGCTTTTGGAGACGCTTTATGAGAAATGCATGCCCCTGTTTAAATGTATTGATAGTCCTCATAGACATCCCAGCCCTTTGTCCTCCTGGCCGGCTGATTTCTAAAAAGTTCCCGAACATGAGAAAAAACCTACTCGGCATCCGGCTTTGTGCTGACAATCCTGCCACTAAACATATTACACTACAGACATATTGCAGTTAGAGAGAGCATTGCAATGCGGCTCAGATAATCTGACCCCTTTTACTGCCACTTTCTGTGGCAGAAAAAGAATGTAGTCTGGCAAACAAATGTTGTGACAGACAGCTTGTCTAGAGAATTTTATGGCCCGTCTGTGCAGTTTGTACATGGGTACACCAGCCCCCTGAAGAGCTAATGCTACAAACATTTACTTTTGACGTTCACATTATGTGCTGTTCTGTTTTGTTCTCTTCTGCTTAAGTGTCTTGAAAAGCATGACAAAAATAAAAGATTTGGTAAAAGTGCATAACTTACCAAATTCCAAATAAGATGTTAAAACATAAAGATAATGTGTTTTTATATGGGTGTGGTAAAACACTTCCAGTACCTCCTTTTCATGAAGATCACTTGGAGCGCCTCAAAACAGACGGAGCAGGGAAGGAACTGTGAAACTCTGAAGCTTTTCAATCCCAGTGGAGACTTTTCAGCGTACACAGTTTATGTCTAATTATTTTTGTCAGTGTGCCGGGGAATTAGTGGAGGCATTCATTTGTCCTTTGGCCTGATTTTCCATCTCCTCCATGGGTTGTCTCTTCATCTCTTCCAGTCCAAGTGATTACAGCACACTTAAATGCCTAATTGGCTTTGCTCCTTATTAGCAATACAATTATACAGGCCTAGGGATTCTCATGTGTGCAGCCATCTGTGGAGAGGAGACACCATTCAGATGTATCCATAATTCAAACCGCAGTTATTCTTTCACCGGTGAGCCAGGAGCCTTTGTGAGTGTTGTTCTTATCCTGGCTTGCAGGGCCCCCTTCTCCTTTGCAGTCTTTTGATCATTACTTCACCTTTGTTCAAAAATAAAAGAAAGCTTCCAGATAACACACATCACTATTGTTCATTCAGTGGTATTCTGGTACCATATTTAGTGGCCGTTCAAGCTGTATTTTCCCTACCGAAGGATCAACATGTAATTCTTTACCATCATTCAAAAGAGAGAAAGAAGCAAATTTTAGTAACCTACATCAACTTAGAAGTATTGCAAAACATACAATCCCCAAAGATAAGAAGCAAATCAGAGACCAAACATGAATCTGAATCAAAGAACTGCAAACCGCAGTTAACCCCGCATACCTCACCATTAGCAAAATAACAAGTGAGGACTGGCAAAATGTCCTCACTTTGCAACAACTGGTCCTCAATTTGATGATGAATTGGAAAAATTGTCCTCACTCAGGGCTAGACAGGTACACACACACACACACACACACACACAAACACACATGAAAAAAAAAAATCACATTGCTGAAAAATAATTCAACTAACAGTAGTAAATTTTTTATGATTTCAGGTCAGTTGTAAAATATCCAACTTTAATATTGGAAATGTTTTATTGGTGAAACTGTTTCTGTATTAAACTTACTATTTGGTTTTGATTCCTAGCTTCAAGGAATATTCACATACATTCAATTACTGGAATAGAAATATATACTTTAAGCCCTTTTCCTGCAACTCAGAAATAAGATACGTATTCATGATTTTTACAAATGCAAATCTAAATAACTCTCTTCAGAACCTTCATAACTACCGGAGTCTACCTGGGAAAATTATCTTAAGCTATATTGTTAAAGCATAAGAGGTGGAGTTTTTTTTTTACATTATGAGAAAACAAACTGCATGTATCCCTTTGCTTTGATTTTGAAATGCCCCAGATGGTATAAAGGGTTGAATTTTCACATCACTACATGCTATCTTTTTGATCTTGACACAAACATGACACCATCTTTTATTTCTGTGTTACTACCCCCCACCACAGAAAAGTACAGGTGTTACCTTGACAGTCAGAAGTTTATAGGTCGTGAAGGAGCTCCCTGAACTTTGGCGTTTGTGATGGATGGATTAACTCAGCTAGGTATATTAGAGCACACAGTTGTAGAGCTTCATTATCAGCTGGCCATATCTGTGCACAGAGGAAACCCTCTATCTGCCCGAGGTCTTCCCCAGCTGTAATAAGACAGCACTGATAGTATCTAATGACAAGGCAGACACCCCGGTTCCTGATGCCATTATCAAAAGTGGCCTCATCAATCAGACGGCTGTGTGATGGGAGGCTGTGTGTGTGTGTGTATGATGACAGGAAAGATCACTGATGAGAGGTTGAATGTGGAAAAAGGTGGGACAATATGAACAGAGCTGGGGTGGCAGGCAGGAAGAGGCGGAGAGGATCTGTTCATAATGAGGAGACCAACCTATCAACTCCCTCTGCTGAGCTGCTGAAAGATGGTCTTATTGGGGGTGTGGGGCAGAGCAAGGAAATGTCTTCTAGAGTTTGACAATTCAAGTTTTACTCAAGCTGTTCAACTGTTTTCTGCCAAAACATTTCATAAAATCTTCTGCTTTTAAAGGGACACTGGGAAAATGTCACAACAAAACTATTCGGCATATATAATGCTGAATAATTTTGCAAGACACCTTAAGTGAATCTTTCTGCTTGATCCAGCACTGAACTTAACTGTCACTCATTTCACAACATTTATAGATGTCCACTTTTACCCAACAGGTGTCATTTTTTTCATGAAACAAAGGCTTGATGAAGAAACAACTAAGTAAACTTGATGAATTGTGTGACCGGATTGTGTCACACCAAAAGAATTCTGTATTCATATTGCATCTTAACTCAAAAGGTACACTTGTGTTACTTAAGAACAGGAAATTTGTAACCCACTGACTTGGACTGAAGAGCTGTGTGGAGGAAGGGGCCGAGCTTATGCTCAGGCGGATTAACACATTTAGAAATTCTAACTCTCTCCGTCTGACATCTTTGTGTGAGAAGAAAAGCAGAGGAACCTTTTGACAATGACATTTTTCAAATGATCAGGGCTGCAGGAAAAAGTGCCTTTGAGAGGCAGTGAAGCCCGGGAAAATTGTTTGTTGACCGCACAACAACCATCGCTCTGCGGCTGTCAGGTCTATGTGGCATGAGGAATTCCTTTGGAAAAAAGATTAATAGTTCATATTAATGGCAGAAAAAGCACAGTGTATAAAGGCAAAAGCAGAGTTGATGGTTTGAGGAATAGTGAAAAACAACCCAATAAATGCATTTATTTAATATTATCAAAGCTTGTAAACTTTAAACATGTTCCATGCGGAGTCATTAGCAAATCAGTTACTTTTTTACTGCTGTGATTTTAAATATATGTGCCATGCTTTCCATGCTTTCCAATGGGGGGTATTGTTACTGCTTCCCAAAAATATCAAAACTTTAACTTTAATAGGGAACAATGCGCATAAATTGTTAAATGTTCTACATGTCTTTACTTGATAAATTATTGTCGGGACGAAATTAAAAACTTTTTTGCAATGAACCAAAATTAAGTTATTTTTTATAACAAAGAAGATATTCCAGTATATAAATAACTTGCTACCATTAAACCTATGATAAATGAGATACTTGCCTGGAACCAACTTCTAACGTTAGGACATTGAACCAGATAATTTGGAGATAATCTGCTCACTTGCGGAATGGCAGGGACAGCACATTCTTTCGCAGCTTGTGCTAAGTTTTCATTTGGAACAAGAACATTAGTCCTAATTTGTTGGCTGTGTCACACTTTATAGCCTCAGGAAAATGCTCAACAAACAGTAACAAATCACTTTCCCGGGACACAAGCAGGTAACCTCACGATAAGTAGCACCAACTTTTGTCCCTTCCCAAAGTTTTTACACCAGTAATTGTTCTAAGTGCAGGTATCAATCAAAGCACTTGCCATTTACAGTACATTATCCCCTACATTAGCTCACTTAAATTATGTGGGAGTGCAGGTAGAAGCAATACAAACACAAGTGTGTATGCATGTGTGTTTTGGGAGAGTGGATGTGTGTGCACGTGCAGTTACCTTGTTAGCCTGTTTCAGTGCAGACAGAGGTTTTCTCCCCAATAGATCATGGCCTCACTAATGGCATATGATGCTGCGGCTGCCTCAAAATGAGGCATGTAAAAGAGCGACATTATTGATCGTGCCTGGTGAGTCGTGTGGCCTGCAAACACCTGCCATTTTAACAACACGCTTACTTTTTCATGGCTGTGGGAATAAATCACAAGGTAGCTGTGTTGGACTGGATGAGAGGGGCCTTGGCAGAGTGGCAGAGTGCTCCATCACATTTTATATTGTGTTAATAATGTCAGATGTATCTGTGTGGTGGTGGTGGTGGTGGTGGGGGGGGGGGGGTCCATCCATGCATTCATCACAGGCTATAAGGTATAAGGGTAAAGGACGATACGAGATGTCTTGCTAGGAGACAGACGCCTCCAATGAGCTCTCTGTCATTCCTCCACAGAATCGGACAGAGGCTGCGAGGATCTATATAAGAACCGTGTGACTATCCATCTGGTGGGCTTCTTTCAAAAGCACTAAATCTAAGCCCAGCAAACATTAGTCAAGACATATGCTTTAATTCTGGCTATCAGAGAGGTTAATGGGATTAATTCACAATTTCAATCACTTTGAAATATAGCCATAAATTATTCATAATGCCGGTGCAAGGGGAGACTTTTGCTCATTAATTCTTTGAAATTATTTTTACTCACTTTCTGCTTGAGAAATTACATGCACAAGAAAAATATATTGAATAGTGCAGGAGAAGAAAGAGATAGCGCCAGCATCTTAACAAAGGCCATGCAGTAAGAGTGTTACATCTGCTCATCTGCCTATTTTAAGCTGTGTCAACATATAAGACCCAGATCATCTTGAGGATCTAGCTTCTGCCAAAGCTGCTTCAGCACACCTTCCAGGAAAAGCACCTAATCTAGTCAGGACTTCCTCGAACTTAGAAAATACTCTGAACCATTTGAGACATGATTTGCTAATAAGCAGAGGGAAGGAATTACTCAGAATGGCAAGTTTAAAATCCTTCTTAAAATTTTATAATATTTTTACCACCATCAGCATCATACCAGCTAGTAAAACTGAGAACTCTACTTGTCAACAATGATTTGATTATGATCCAGATTCAGATAAAATTCTTATTCTACAGACCCAATAATATTCTGCTCTGATAGACAGATTACATTTTTTTTGAAGGTACACTGAAAAAACAACTAATAGAATTGACTTAAAAAAATATATTGTAACTATTTGCACACAAATGATTCAAATAAAATGTAATGCTGCAATATTAAGCAACACTCAGTTGCCACAATCAATTAAATTTAACTCTCCATAAGACATAACAGTTGTGAAGATTATCAATATTTTTATTGAGGTTGGTTGAGGACCCAAGTTCAGAGACCAGGAGGCAGAGGTGAATCTTGCAGATTTAATGAAGAACAGAGGTAGACAACCAAAAAAACCAAAATAGTAAAAACCAAAAACCAGAAGGCATCAGGGAAAACTCACCTGGGAAGCCAGAGACGAGGGAAAAACAAAACAACAACAAGGAACCAGCAGTGACTGCATAGGTGGAGTATATACTGTAAGGGGAACAGAACAAAGGATGGACTAATGAGCTGAAAAAGAAGCAGGTGTGAGTGGAACTAACTAGAAAGAAGCCAAAGGAAAGGAAACAATTACAAGGGGGTAACAGAGAGTAACTAAAAACTGGTTATATAATGGAAAATAAACCAAAGATCGACAAAACAGAATAACTAATAACTGAAAGCTCGGAGTCCCAAAAGGGGAACAATAACAAAGATATTAAGTAATATTTTCTTAATTTACCTATGCATGCACAAGGAGAACATGCAAACTCCACGCAGAAAGACCCTGGAGAGGGAATCAAACCCAGAACTTCCATGCTGCAAGGCGGCAGTCCTACCCACTGCATCACTCAGCAGCCCTCTGACTGGAATCATACTTTTAAAATATGCAATAAAAAATATACAACCCTCTGAAATAACCTGATCCTAAACGAAGAGAACACAAAGGAGATCTCAGGAAGAACCGGCCTAACCAAAGCTCCACTGCTCATCAACAGCTCAGCCGTAGATGTGGTCAGCAGCACCAAATTCCCGGGGTTGCACATCAGAGACACCGTCTTCTGGACTGTGAGGCTTCGAACCATCCGATGCAGGTCCAGCAGATTCCAGAATAGTTTCTTCCCCACTGCCATTAGACCGCTGAATGTTGCATAAAACTGGATTTCAAAAAAAAAAAAAAACCCTAAATGTTGGAACTGTAGGCAATATACAGTTGTATGGTTACTTTATCACTGCTGCTTACCTTTATCACGGCTGCACTTTAAAAAGATGAGAAATGTCTTGAGAACTGTACTGAACAAAATTTATTTTATATACACCCTGTGCATAAAAAATTATAATAAAGTCTGTCTAAGTTTAAGTCTAAAACTGTGAGTTTCAACATTCGTTACAGAAATGTATTCATACGTAAGATCAAGAATAATATCTCTACTAGATATGTGAATAAAGGTATCTGTTATTATTTGCGAAATAACATACGTTATATAGCAAAAAATAAAAAACATTAATGACACTCAACCTTCCATTAGGATTAACTGGAACCCACTGCTTATTCTCTGCATTTTATGCCACATTTTCTACCCTAAGATGACAAAGTCATTAATTCATTTAGGAAATCAACTTCAGCTTTAGGGTGTTTACTTTTGGGGACACTTTAGATCCATCCAACTCCAGGAAAAGTTTTTGGAAGACTTCAAAAGTGTAGCACAAAGTGGGAGGGTGTACCGGCATATGTCAGTCCCATGAGCAGCCAGCAGGCTTTTGCATTACTGCTGCACCCTGCCAATATGAATGTCGTCTGGACTACGTCTTGCTCTGTGTGTGATCATGTAACATCTTGACTCGGATCAGAATCAGTCCTGCTGTGAGCTACAGTGCGGATTCACCGTCCGTGCGTTTCAAACCGTTACATTTTTTAAGAGCAAAGCCTGTATTTTAAGGTTTATGTACATACTGCTATCAAACATTTGGGAATCTAAGTAAAACTCTCTTTTCCCAAAATTTGTGTATTACATAAAAGAAGGTTTATTATACTTCAGATACTCTAGTTTTTAATGAAGCTTACAAATACAGAGTAGAAATTATGACATACTCTGATAGAGTTTACTGTAACAAAAAAAAAATCACTTTTTTCAGTGTAGAATAATTTGCTTGCTCGCATATAAAAACACCCAAAACTGTAGATGCACAAATAATAAAAAAAATAAAATAAACAATCAAAGCAGAGATGCATTTATACCAGACATACCCATTCTATTTAGTTTTATTATGAATGTTTAGCACACAGATTGCTGCCTTAATCATAGTTTCTGCTGCAAATTGTATTAATTTAAAAGCTAAGCATTAGCACCTTTTAGTCATCTACAGACAACTAAAGACTGTTTCCACACTGAAAGGTCTGAGCTCATTTGGATGAACCTGATGGAGCTATAATATTTATTCCAATCAGCATAGTAATTACTGTAGTTAAATTTACTCAGTTAAATTTACATGAGGAACACCATAATATAAATACAGTTTTAGGTTATAGTTTTATACCAGCACCTGCTGAGCAATCTACAAAATTACGGGAGAGATCTTCTCATTGGAAGTACTATTAAACCTTCAGTACTGTAAATATTGGTTTTGTAAGTTTTATGCTGAAAAAAAAAGGTTTGGAGAAACATTCCCTCTACCTGAATTATTTTTTTTATTGTATTAATTACTTGTATCAAACTTTTTTTCTTTAGCTAATGTTAATTTACACATAACTTAATATTTTGGTCTGTCTTATTTAAAAATGTAAACACTGATAAGATGTAATGATGACTTACTCAGGAATAAATCAGCTTTTTTACTGCAATGTATTAGATGTTTTTTTTTTTCCTACATATAAATACATAGGAAATGCGGTGCTTTATATATAGTATTTTTTGGGGGGTTATATACCCACATCTGATAACACATGATACTGCTAATAGGCCTCTTATGCAATGCCAGGCAGGATTGAAGTAACGTTCCCACAAACAAGCAGAAAAGGAGCAGGCAGAAAAAAAAAAACACAGATTGAGAAAAAAGTAAACTGTTCCACTTAAAAAGTGTAGAGGAGCAAACAGTGTTAGTGTAAAATCCACAATAAACTGAAATGCTTTTAACGTGCAACCAACAACACAGAGGTTCCAACAATATCTATCATGGTCTTAACAGAATTAAATTTGATAATTTCTTTTGTTGCATATTTGCTGTTATATTCTCTTAAAAGGATGTAATTTGCCCCACTGTTCCGACCCAAGTATTGAAGGCTCTCTTAAATAGTCAATATGCATCATTACAGGTGAACATCAGGTAGCAAACTTGTAGTACCATACTATTATGACAACATCTAGGAGCAATACCATGTAATCCACAAGCGCCCGTCCCAGCAGGCACTTAAAGACTTTGACCTTTTTGCACTCTCGTGCAATGTGGTTAATGCAGATTACAATGGTTTGGACTACTGAGAGCCTTCCTAACAGCTGCTCCCACCTCTTCCAGTGCACATGGCTGTAATTTAGAAGGCTGGCCAGACGGCTTTTCTCTGAAACCTTTGAAGCCAAGTCAGTAGAAATTAAAAACTTTGACTTGATGATATAAAAATAATAATAAACTAAAATGTAGCTCTTTATCCACATTTGCCTGAGGTTGAGATGAGAAGGCCAGAGTAGAAGACTAAAAAAAACAAAACAAAAAAAAGCAGCCCAGCTTGTGAGACTAAAGTTGGCACTTTCCCATTGCCGCTTTTCTCTCTTGTTGACCTCATTTGAACTAAAGCAGGATAAACCATAACAAATTAACCACATAAATGTCACTTTATGATTTATAAAATTTACTTTTCACCATCTTAAACCTCACATTGCAGTTATAGTTACATTACTATGTTACGGTAGTTACTTTTTCCTGTTGTTGAGTTAAGAGTTGGAATAGCAGCAACGGTTGTCTTGGACATTCTCCAAACCACAGGATTTATTATGCCTTGTCAGTGAATTGCGGCGTGTATTGAATATATTCGCTCTAAACTAATTGACCAGTATGGTGAGAGGCGCTGAATTAGGCAAATGGGCCCAGAATGTGAAGTTGGACTTGATTTATTACTTTGAATACAACTCAAATCAATGGCTTAGCTCCCCAAAAACATTGCATTTTCCAGCTGAAATCATTGTTATGCTTAAGAAAAGAGAGATTATGCAGCCTTAATGAGTTTCAGTGGTTGAATGTGTTTGCGTCCCATTCAGGGGCGAAATCATATTTAATGGCTGACACTCAGTTCATGGCAGGTCCTCCTTTTTCCCAGTGGCAGGTCACCTTCGTCAGTGGGAAGGCCCTTTCAAAGGGGAGGGCCAAAGATAGGCTTCTACATTCATGAAAAGAGGAGCACAAATGCAGCGCATGAGAAATGAAATGGGAGAAAAGCAGCTGATTTGCACACAGCACTGCAGCTCAGCTTAGGGTTGGCTAAAGGCCCCAGCCGACTGACCTCACTGTGCCAGACTGGGAACTCACTTGTTGGGGGAGATGCCTTTGTTTCTTTAACTCAAGAAGAGCTCTAATTTCATTTGGGTCATGACAGAGCACTTGCCTTGGCTTTTTTGGTAAAAAGATTGCAAATCATTAATAAATCAACATTAGACTTCCCTTTCATGGAGTGTGTCACAATATCACAAACAGCCCACAATGTTTATCCAAAACAGCATATATGATCATTTTCACTATTCAAAAAAAAAAAGAACTAGGTAAGCAATGCTGCTCCAGTTCAGAGGGCAAAATACTTTGATGACATCTCCAGCTAAATTGTGATTCCATTAAATTGCGCTAGGAACATATGTTTTGTCCTCCGTCCTCATTTTTTTTCTTCCCTTTAAAACAGGATTGAGATTTTATTATAATAACCTTAAGGCAAAAAGTGTTTTCAGACAGGGATAATGATTTTTGCAGTTGAAAATAAATCCTACAATCCTGGCACAGATATTTGTTGGGGAAGCACTTCATCCTTTTTTTTTCATCAAAATTAAATGGACACCCATGTTATATCCCATATAACCTATTCAAATATCTTATTTGTAAGTTTTTGTTGAGTCTGCCACAGTTAGAGAAAATGAGCGATTGTTTGTGAAGATGGATCTTAAAAGACCAGCCAGAAGTGCACCTCAAACCCAATGATAGACTCCACACAAGAGTAAGAAAATTAACCTTTTTTCTATCGTGACAAAAAAAGCAAAGTTGGGGTCTGAACGGCAATGAGGAAAAGAATAGAGTAAAACACAGAGTAAGAGCCATTTTTCTGAAAAGGTAAGATGCTCCTTTCAAAATAACAAACTTTGATAAGTGTATTAAATGACATTACAACTCTAAACAAGACTTGTTCAGTCGCAGATACAGACTTTTGAGCTTTTTCTGTCTTCTCCTGCATTTGCACTGGTGTTATTTAAACTTGTCACCAGAGGGGGAAAACATCTGCAAAAACTGTAAAATTTGTGCTATGCTTCTTTAAATCAAAGGCTTATTACGATTTTTCTCATACTCTTAGGAATGTTAGGTTTTATGGCTTTCTGAAATATGCGCCCTGTTTGAACTGGGTAATTTAAATATTATTGTAATTTAATTCAAAGCAAAGAAAATATAGATAGGAACTTTATTGTAAATGTTTTTTTTTTTCCTTGTGAAAATGCTCTCCTGCGCTGTAGAACACTAATCATGACATTTAAAAGTCAAAATGTTACTAAAGTGCCACAAGTATAAAATACCAGGATTAACTGCTTGGAATTAACAATAAGCTCAGGATTTACTTGATTTATTGGTTAGGATTTAGTCAGAACCCCATGCCAGTTAGCTTTGAATGCTGGTGCACAAACAAATACATTACTATATAATAATCAATGAAATTGCTGTAATCTGATTTGTTGACAATGCTGTTGTGCTCCAAGTTGGAGCATTGCATTAGCATGAGGAGTTATGAGATTAACAGTCATTGACTTGCATATGGAAAAAAATCTCACCTTTTCCACTTTAATAAGCATCGAATCCACTTTATTGATTATTCACTGCTAATATGCACTAGCAAAAGTCAATAGGCAGTCCAGCTCTCATTTCAATATAAATCCAATTATTTTTATTGTTCAAGATGAAGAAATTAGTGGGGAAATGGGCTGGCATCTTATTTCATCATTTGCTGCTGTATAATGGAGGATTTGTTAAGCAAAATTACAATGTTTACCAATTAAATAAGCTCCTTTTTCCATGTATTTGAGGTGTGTTTATAGTTCGGCCTTATGGTGACCTCAGAGCTTAATTAGCTGATGTGAATCAAGCTTAGAGTTACTTTGTTTTATGACCCTTAGTTATGAAATGTTTAATTTATTTGATGACTTTAGTTTTAGATATGTTGCTATGCTCTGCATTTGAAAGCTCATCTTGGAACAAGCTGAAATATTCCCTGCATTCCTCAGAAGAGTTTGGTAATCCTAGTTAAGCCGCCTTAATCACCTGGTTACACATTAGGATGTTTGTTTTGTTTTGTTTTTTTCAACATTTTTCTAGTTAGACAAAGAAGTGAGGGAGACAGAAAGAGACATAATTACTCTGTAATAAAGCATCCATATGGTGTAAATGTTGAGCTGGTGCAAATCCCTGCAGCTTAGCTGCAGAGCACCCTGGTAGGGAAGGTCAAGAGTGACTGCTTCTCACTTGAGCATATGTTTCCTCTTAGTGCTGTTTAGATTTCTGAAATGATGTCACAACTGGGAGCTAAAAAGAATCTCAGATAAGTGAATCTTGGATTATAGATGTAGCTTAATAAAAAAATGTATTTCATGAATTAATAGAAAAATAAAACTCAATTATAATATAGATTCATTTTTTAAAAAGTGACATATCGTGACATCTTTGCTCGTGTTAACTAAATTGATTGCAGCATCAGCAACAAACACGACAGTTCTCAAGAATATTCTATAGACAAATTTATAAAGATGCCTTCATTAAAATAAATCTTCAGAGTCAGTCAAATGCATATATTTGTGTACAAGATAACAGTGTTTTACCTGCCATGGAGGAAAAGGAACACAGAGATTTTCATTGGTTTTCAAAAGAGAAAATTAATCAAAGCAAATGTAATAATAGGGAGTGTAATGCTAAACTACTGTAGGAGTCATCCTATAATGTTCTGAATGACCAAATAGTTGTGATGTTTTCACAGTTTATGCTTATCTAATACAAAGCCTTAAAAAAATTTAAAGTTTGACTTCAAGAAGGAAATAAGTAACAGTATATGATTGTGAAAAATGTTGTTTTCCTTAGGAACATTTATTTGAAGGAGCTTAAAAACAACTAAAAATCTTCAGACTTTCTTTAAGTTTTTTTAAATGGACAGACACTGATGTTCAGAGAAAATCCTTTAAATGACAGTCTGCAACAGGCTTAATATGGGATCATTTCTGTCTTTGTTCAATAAAAAATGTATGTATTTGTTGCTTCAGTGTTTATAATTGTTCTTTTTATGTTTTGTTTAAAGAAGTTTATTGCTTCAGTAGTGATCACCTGCACGTGAAATGATGCTTGAACTACAATAGTTAGAAACTGCACTGCTTATTTTATTTATCTCTGTCTCAGCTGCTTGGATCGCACCACCGGCAAGTAGAAGAGCTGAAGAGGACATGGACAGAGTTGACCCGTCAATATTATTTACAACATTACAGAAGCATTCGTGCTAACTGTACATTAAAATAAATATTTGATAGGAAATTGAGTTAGCCATGACACCCCTAGTGTTAAGGTTGATGAGATCATCCTCATTTTCCATTCAACAACTCATCCCACTGTCTCTTTCCTGCACCTGACTGGTGGGGCCTTTCCAAACACAGGTGATAGGCAGGTGGAGTAGGAGGACGCCATCTTCTCCACCTTCTGCCTGGTGCAAGTTTGTTTCGTATTGTTTATATCTAATAACAAGCTTTACACATTTTTAAACAACTTTGATAGATTTTTTTTTTTTACTTTTCCCACATTTGGTGCCCAACAGGCAGACAGTGATTGATGTACATCGGTTGAGTTGTTATTGTTATTAATGTGTTTCCATATGTGGTAATTTCATTTTGTTGATTCCCCTTTTTCTTTGCTGTATTCTACTCTTTTTGTACTATGTTTTAAATTTTACTTCATTTTCTTTTGGTTGGTAAGTATTTTGTTGTTGTTTTATCCAGCCCTTTCCATGTTCTGTCAGTGTTTATTTTATTTCTTTAAAGATTTTAAGCTTGAGCTGGGTTTTTTTTTCACAGCAGGATTCCTCTGCTACTGTCACCCTGCTTCCATGCCCAGATTCCTTTACTGTTAAACTTCAGTTTCGAGTGTTGTTTCAAAGGTTAATTTGGAGCATTTATTTTATAGAGTCACCTACAATTAATACCAATGGGCAGGCTTGTGAAGTAATGAGTGCCTTCTCACAGGAGATGCAGAGATAGGGTTCGACAAGTAGGTGCAACATGAGGTAGTCATTACATTTAACCCTTTTTATCACTGACATATACACATCATTTGAGTTTGCACAGATAAAAGGCAGCAAATTTTCCCTTAATCCTACTTTCTCTGTAGTAGCACACAGTTTTCTCATGTTGCCTCCTAATAATACCTTTACCCATAAAGAGCAGCTGTCTAAGAGGCAGGTAACCACTGCACAATTGTCTGCTGCAAAGAAATGGTTCTGAAACTTAGTGATGTGCAGCTGACCTCAGGTTAAAAGTTCTGAAAGCACCATTATTTAATATCTTAATGGGATACATGGAAAACTGGAGTGCCTTACTTTCACCCCATCCCCCAGTCTGAAATCTTGTACTTTGCAAAATCCTTTTAAAGTAGACAGTAGTCACCGTGGTCCCAAAGGCTCTGCCCCTAATTACAGAGGAGCTGTAATTACAGAACCTGCATGGAGAGAGAAAGAGAAGAAAACCTAAATCCAGCTTTTGTAAATGTAGACTGCCTTTTGATGATACCTGTTTTCCTGCACTGAGAGGTGGAAATAATCACATCAAAAAGAACAATGGGTGTGCACCTGCCTCCAATGCATGTGTCCACTCATATGCAACTAAACATTAGGGCTGCCCGCCCCCTCGCTCCCATCATTCACCTAATATTATCAAGGGAGCCTGGGAGTAACAACTATGCTGCTAATGATCAACTTATTAAAGCCAGAACTGGGTTGGAGCTGTCAACTTAATGCCAGCAAGAAGGCATTGGGACTTACAGCTTCAGAGGACAAACATGCACTTACTTTAAAAACATCTGTTTACTTGCACAGTTGCTGTTTATTGAACAATGGTATATTTATTTTAAACAATTATAACTCAGCGATCCCAACAAATATCAAAAACAGCAACAGCCATATGATGTTTTCTATTATGAAACTGCACACTAGAAAATGAATAATTGGAATATCCAGTGCTATCAAGAGGATGCCAATTATTGTTGCAACACCAGTAAAATGTAACACTTTACATAAATTGAGCTTTATTGATCTTACAATGGATAAATCAAATCTCTGCATTTAACCCATCCCCTTGGGGAGCAGTGAGCTGCCATTGTGCAGCACCCGGGGAGCAATCAGGGGTTAAGGGCCTTCCTCAGAGACCCAGAGTGGCAGTCTGTGGGAGTGAGTTTCGAAATCACAACCAGAGGATTCCAAGCCCTATGCCCTAACCACTAGGCCGCCACTCCACCAATACACCACCAATCAAGTGTTCTAATGGCACACATGCAAAAAAAATATTTTTTCCGATTTTTTTTTTTATGAGGCCATGGTAACACATAGGAGGAAAGCAATAGTAAAGCATTTACTAAAAATGAAAAAGTGAGCTTTTTAAAGAAATTTTAAAATTAAATTAAATTAATACAAATTAATCTCTCTATCTGCATAAAATCCGTCTCAAAGTAGATGTTGAGCTTCACACAGACATCCAGAAGTCTGTAAAAATGATGACTAGAAGACTTTGACATGTGAACTAGTTCAAAAATTATAAACCGCCTTTCCTTTAAGATTTGACAGTAATTGAAGATAACCTGATATTTTATTTCATTTGTTTATTTTTTAATTCTTCAGTATTGTATTATTACACGGTCTATATTTTTGTGACTATTTTTTCTTTAATCTTTTTGCTGCTGTAACACCAGAATTTACCCATTGTGGGACAATAAAGGGATTTCCTATTAATTCTATTCTTTTCTAAAATTAGCAGACATGAACATGCAATTCTTCACCTTTATTCTGCCACCCTTTTTAATGACAAAGTCTTTGTCTCAATAGTTTTTGTGTATTCATTCGATCTGTTTGCCTTTAATCTTATAACTAGCATTTCATCCATTGGAGGAAACATACTATAGTTTGTTTACAGGTTGTAGTTAGGTATAGAAAATTAATCCCTCACACTAAGCATGCTTGTAGCGACAGTGGTGAGGAAAAACTCCCTTTTAACAGGAAGAAACCTCCAGCAGAACCAGGCTCAGTGTGAGCCGCTATCTGCCAAGGCCGACTGGGGTTCAAGAAGACAGAAGCAGATATAGAACAAGCAACTGTAAAAGGCACCCCGTCCAGGAAACACACAGCCAGGTAGACGAGCTCCATGCCAGCTCCCACATCAGGGGATGAAGAGAGCACATCCAGCCAGTCAGAGTCAGAGAAACAGGACTACACTAACAAACAGGCCAATTTTCAACATTTATAAACCAAGGTGTTGATGGCAGCAGGACAGCTGATATTTCTCTCCAGGATGGAGTCACAGCCAAACAGGAACAGACCAGATGAAGCTACTATGAAAAAAAGCGGAGAGAACTTAATGTTAAAGATTGAAATAA
>NW_015150673.1:732766-753289 GCF_000732505.1 Cyprinodon variegatus | reverse complement strand
CAAGACATGCCTGTAATCTATGTAATGGGTTAGCTTCATCTGGATTTATAATTCTACTGATTGGGAGCATAGATATAGTAAAGAGAATTGGTCTTAGCAATGATCCCTGTGGTACTCCACAGGTAACCCTTGAGCATGAGGAAGATTTGTCATTAACATGAACAAACGTAAATCGATCAGATACATAGATAAGATTTAAAGTCTAGAGCTGTTACTTTAACCTACAAAATATTCAAGTCTTTCTAAAAGAATATTATGATCAAATGCAGCACTGAGGGCTAACAGGACAAGTACAGATACAAGTCCATTTTCTGAGGCCATGAGAATATCATTAGCGACTTTCACCAGAGCTGTTTTAGTGCTATGATGAGCTCTGAAGCCAGACTGAAACTCTTCAAAAAAGTGGTCGCAAACTTGTGTCGCAAACTTGTTTGGCAACTGCTTTCTCAATAATTTTAGATAAGAAAGGAAAGGAATTTGAATCTATAGTTTCTTACTGTGCAGTATTTTTTACATTATCAATTAATCACCTAAGTTCAATTTTTAACCATTTTCATGTTAAAATGTCTGATTTTAATGTTCCTTGACAGAGCAGAAAGCAGCACCACTTTCAGTCTAACTCATTCCCCTAAGGCCAGAAGGAACATTGAGAGTTTAGGGCTGCTTTAGCAGAATGCTTTTATATGCCTCTGTGCTGGAAGTGAGTGCCGCTCAGTTGTCATTTCCTGCTCTGACTTTGCTGCTCACAATGTCTCTAATTAAGCACCATGCTGAGTGTTCCATAGAGTGACTGGCCACGCTGCTGATGTTTAATACCCGCAACCAGACACAACGCCTCATTGACAGTGGTATGGTTCAATGGCTGTACATTTAACCTTACGGTTGATACACTTCAGGTCACCTTCTTAGGTGAAGTGTACGTCTGACTGCCTCTTTATATATGAACTTAGTTCACTGTGTTAATCAAAGCCAGATGTAGTTCATTTAACAGCTTCAAACTATATGGCATCGTCAACTATAAAGGCATGCTAACAAAGGACTTTACAAAGTTTGATCATTTAAATACCTTTTTAAATAGTTGAATCTGTCCAATGCATCAACATGCTATTCTTGCCTTCAGAGAAATGCTATTAAGTGAAAATGGCATCAATTATCAATAATCATGCAAAAAATAGTTTAAAGAAAGATAAAAAGAAAACAGGCCTTTGGAAACCTCCTTTTTCCTTTTCTGTTCTTCATCAAACACAAGCTTGACATGAATTTCATAGCTCTATGAATTTACCACTGGGGCCTCTGGCTGAATGGGACTTTTCAAACAAAGGTCAAAGTAGACGACTTAAGTGGGTCTGGGTTGTGTGGCACAGCTGGAAATAAGGCCCTGGGAGTGTAAGTGCTTTATGGGCCCATAGTGAGGCTGATAATGTGCATTGTGGGAGTATATTCTAAGGAAGAAGAGGTTAAAGACTATGGGAGGAGATCAGCAGCTTGGCTAAGGAGGTTTAGTGGTAAGAAAATTATTCCACCAATATTGCAAACAGACAGAAGGCTCAATAGATCAAGGAATGTCTGTGGTAATAAGATTGGGAAATATTTGCTAAATAATAACTGGTAAATAAATTTATTTAGAGAATTGTTTTTTTTACTGCAGACAAAGCCTGAAATCTATAAACCCAGTCCCATAAGGCTTTAGTGTTTCACAGACTTAACAGTGTTTTGTTTCTGCGTCAGCCAGAAGCCAGTGTGTGTAACTGTTTCTGTCATGGCTGACAATTTGATAGTTTTTTCACACTTTGGTTTGCCAAGGCTTCCCATTTTTCTCCTTCTCCCCCATTTCCGCACTAAAGCCAACCTTAGGTTTACAAATATCGAGCCCTAATCCTCGAGCCTCAGACAGCGGGGCCTGCTGTGTGGCGCTCAACAAATGACTGAGTGTTCATGAGCAAAATTAGTTCAGGGAGGCCTCTGTTTCCTCCCACTGTTGATATAGGGGCAAATAAAAAAGCAGCATAAATGTGCAGTCCCACTTCATGAGAGCCTCAGGGCCCTGCCACTGAAATTAAGCTGAAGGCTTATAGTATTTTCAGAATAAGCACAGTTATGATGGAATATCTGTCATTCTGTCAATACCTTAGGCACATGTTCTTGGAAAGCTACTGCGAAGGATTAACATACAATAAAGAACAGAGGTTTAATTTAGTTTTGCACAATTTCTACCCAAAATTAATATTTAGCCATATCTATTTAATGTGTAACATACTCCCTGAAAGTTAGTCTGCAGCCAAAAATGCCTTCTTTGTTATTAATGGAACTCACGTCTGTCATTTAAGCAGCACTACTTTATTCTTTTTAAGCTATAGCTTATGGGGCACTCTAAAGGGTTCAATCTATCCAGTCATAGGAATGCTTTACATTTGAAACACTTTTCACATACAGATGCATACCAGCACCTACCTACTGCTGATAGGAAAAGCTGGTTCCTCACCATGTGAAACCATCTGTGGACCCTTGTTTTGTTATTTGTATGAGATTCGTGGCAAGGTTGCATGCTGTGGGAGTTGTGTTGTTTTCCGTCTCCTGATACTGTATGTCCTGAACATTTTGTGCCCTGAAAATAAATATTAATCCATTCGCAGACTTTGTTCCCACTCGGCTGCTGTGTGTGTTTGTGTCTCAGTGTGTGTATGTGTTTCTGTTTCTGGACCAGGCCCAGCTTTAGCCCCATTATCTCTCTGTGTCTTTGTATGTGCTGATTTATTTCAACAGTGCTCTTTCGGCCAAGCACTGGGTGCCTCCTCTTTGTCAGCTTCTGTGTGAACGTAGAAGCCTTTGACCACCTTTGACAGTGTGAATATTTTAGCTCCCTTTAATATGCAGCCTGATTTTTTATGTTAAGATGAGGAGTTGGAAGGGGGTTATAGGGATACAAGTATAGGGGAAGATTGCCAGGGTTTTGGTAATGGTTGTGGAAGAGTTTAACAATGATCCTATAACTTGAAGAAGGGGTATAATAATGAAAAACCTTTTTAATGTGAGACTGCCACAACACCATTTATTTCTCATTCACCTATTTGCTGATGGGATATATTACGCAGTCAAACTTTTGTTTGCAAAGTTGAAAAAAGCATAAAATGGGCAAGGAGAAAAAAAAGATATGGATAAATAGCTGGATATCCAATTTGCAAAAGGTGTTAACATTATACCTTACCTTATATTGAATCAGGAGAAGAAAAAAAATGGTTAGTGGAGTCTAATTTGACATATAAGCTTCTGTAACTCATATTGTTGATGATTATCATAGATGTCAGACTAAATATCAATGCTGACTCCTATCAAACACTGAAAGTAACAATAAGCACAGGAGCATTAGAGCTGGACTACTTACCTAAAGAACACATGGTACCAGGTGACACTATCAGAAGTATTGTGTACTTACATGGCTTAAAGAGAAAAGCATTCATTTCAAAATAATAAAAAGTACATATATTATAATATATGGACATACATTTTTTCACAATAGTAGATATATTATTTCAATGTACCTGTAGTGTTATTTAAAACATGTCTGTGGAAAGCTCACCTGGGTCATGGCAACCAAAGGCTTAAATCGGAAAACTGAGCAAAAGTCTGGTTTCCTCTGATTCAAGCCTGTCTTGTGGTTATCATCTAAAACATTACAACGTCGCTCTGACTATAAGCTTAGTCTAAGTAAGGTAATGATGAAGAAAAGTTACCCACAGCATGATGCTGCCATCACCATGTTTAACCATGTTTAACCATGGTGTATTTAGAGTGATACGCATACGGTATCATCAGACCAAACCATGCTGCATCTCTTATCTAATTTTTTTTTCAAGCTTTTACACAATAAGCAAATATTAGACAAATACTGCCTGAAACATAAGTGAAAGGTACATGTGAAAATCTCATCAAAGTGCAGGATGAAAAAGTGCATGTAATTCACATCAATTCATTGTGATTGACAGGATCACAGTCTGGGCCAAGTTTTACAAAATACTCTGAGGTTTTTACTGTCTTCTGTTCTGCATCTTTTCCTTTGTGCTTTACTGACTTTAGTTAACAGATACAAGCTGTTCACAGTGTCTTTCTGCCCTGGTCTGAGTAATTTAAAATCAACAGGTGCTGTATGATCCAGTCTTATGTTGATCTCAGAATGGTTGGTTATTAAGTTCAAAGATTTGCTGAGTTCTGAACAATTTGATGGTAAAATTAGGACTTCAGTTTGAGAGGATATGACTGTTGTTCCAAAGAGGACAAAAGTGCAAGATGCAGAGATAACAAGGACAGATTAAATAAACTAAGAGAGGCACAAAAAATGAAAAGCAAACAAAAACAGATAAAGAGACTCAGCATCAGTGAAATTAGGCAGACTTAAGAAGGAATGAAGAATGGCACAAAAACGAATTATGATGGAATCCATGTGACGATCATGAAAAAGTAAAATAAAATATACTTTTTTTAAACAGCAGGAGCAGTCTGATTAAGAAAAGCTACAAAAATATTAGAATGAAGCAAAAAAATAAAATTGTGTTTCATGATAAACACAAACATTACCAGAGTTTACCCACCATATTGAGAGCCAACATGCTTGAAGATAAAACTTTACTGAACATTTGTAGAATTATTTTGAGTATTTTGACTAAACTTTTTATGTACAAATTCAGCTTTGATCTCTTTAAATAGTTTAGTTTTTCCCTAATGTTTGCACAGCATGGAGGAGGTTAAAAATAAAATTGCTTCCCTGAACTGTATGTTTGTCCTGTACATATTCAAATAAAAACATTTTTTTCTTGTAAAGCTTCACCCTCACAGATACACACGTCACTGCGCTGCGAGGAATCAGAGTTCAGCTGTCACGTCCCTGATTTCTTGGAAGCAGCAGTTGGTGCACAGGTCCAGCCTGTTGCTTGAAGGCACTTTTAGGCTAACAGATGTAATCATCTTCTCAGATCTTACTATTACTGTTTATTCAACCTTGGTGACATATATTTACGGCCTTGAGATGGAACTGTTCTAATTATAATGACCACTATATCTTTTATATTTGTTCCCTGCATTTTTACCCATACAAGCGACATTCTTCCCATATATTGTACATAATTATTATGTCATGTAATTATTTGTATCTCAATAAATTACACTATAATGAAAAATATTATTTATTTTAGGCATTTTCTTCAAAGGTTTATATAACTTTTGGATTACACATAGAGATTAGATTTGTTTTCTTTTCGTTATGTTTAGGATCATAGCAAAGCCAATATTATATTTCTCAGGATAAGTTGGTTTTAGAAGTAACCTAATACTCACCATGCCCCAAATCTTGGTATCGTGATGGACTCATACCTGAACCTTCAGAAGCACATAAAGTAAGTTACCAGTTCAGCCTTTCAACCCCTGAAGAACATTTCGAGGATTATTTAACATTAAAACAGACAGAATGGTGCACTGGAAGTTTAAAAGCTGTTTGGTTACAACTAGCCTGGCCAGTAGTGACCGGAAGTTTGATTCTTTTTACAGAGCCGGCTATTTTGGCTTGAATCACACAAAAGAGCCTGCTCTTTCAGCTACCAAATAGCAGATGAAAGAGCAGCAGATAAGTGTTATCACTTATCAGAGTAATAAATAATTTTGTGTTTGGCTTTTTTTTATGAGAAGCATTTTTGCTTGCCTAATTTTTATGTATTAGTTCTGTTACAAAAGAGGCATTCTTACTTTTTTGTAATATTTTATTCAAATTTCTATTTTTCATTTAACCCAAAAATCAAGGAACAGAAGACAGCAAACTAATCCAACAAACAGAACCATAACAGAAACAGATGCAAACTCCATCTGGCTCGCTCGTTTCTTCCCATCTCTGTTATTTTTTGAAAAATGATATTATCCCACATTCCAACCAGACCCCTATGATGTCAGCAAAACAAAGGTCTTCTCCAAGCAGGGCGGAGCCCACTCAATAAGAATTGAGCACTGAAAGGAGCCGACTCTTCGTATTCCCTACAAAGCATCGGCTCTTAGAGGCAATGCAGAGAAAGTCGGTATGGTAGGGCTTAGACTTTCCGTCAGATTGGACCAATCATGGGGGGGGGGGATTATACCAGAATTACTTATAATACAACAGTGGTTTTCTGTAACCATAACTGTTGATATTGTAGCTGTCACAGAGCCATATTTAATGAGGCCCCTCGTTATGTCAGGAATTATATCTGCTTAGTGCTGGTATAATATTCCAGCAGGACTTGGACCTCCCAATAGTGGCAAACTCAACTCAACTTTATTTATAGAGCCCTTTAAAACAACCACAGTTTTCACAAAGTGCTGTGCATACCAAGGAAATAAAATGGTATAAAACAACAAAACAGTTAAAAGGAATAAGACAAGTAAAAAAAAAATCACATTTAATTAAAACAAATAAAACTAAATAAAAACTAACAAATAGAACAAACGTCAAAGCAAAAGAATATAGTCTAATACTATTTTGAAAGCTAAAGAATAGAAATTGGTTTTAAGGCAAGTTTAAAAATTGGACAGTGAGGAGGATTATCTAATGAGGAGAGGTAAGCTAATCACTATCTAGGAGCAGCAACTGAAAAAGCTCTGTCCCTGCAGCAGGTCAGCTGACCTGAAGCAAAGTAGGAGCGTAGGGATGGAGAAGCTCAGAGAGGCAAGGACTTCTTAAAATTAGCTCAAAAATGCACACGCAGCCAATGCAGGGAGACCAGGATGGGGGTTGTGTACGTAGTTATTTGCTCCACTTAAAAGCCGTGCGGCTGTATTTATCACCAACTGGAAACGTACGAGGGAGGACTGGCTCACCCCAAAATAAACTGTGTTATAGTAATCCAATTGAGATGTAACAAAGATTTGCAAATCCATTGTAGAATCACTGTCCATCTTAAACACAAGTTTGAAAAGACTCTTTAAAAAAATCACTGTAGGGGCTTAAATAATTCATAAAGGCTACTGGGACCAAACAACCTCACTTCATATTTCTTCTTGTTACAGAAGATATAAAGAGTTAAGAGCCAACCAAGCTTTAATGTCATCAAGGCATGTCAGTAGTGATGTGAGGGAAAATACATTTCTTTTTTTTACTAGCACATATATCTGACTGTCATCAGGATAGAAATAATAGAAGTCATGCCTTGTCAGGATGGACCCCAGGGGCAGCAAATACAAAGATAAAAAATGGCTCCTAACACTGAAACTTGTGGAGTTTGATTCATAATTTCTAAGTCTAAGTACAAAAGTACCATTACCTGCTTTAATGATATCACAGGGCTTGGCTGACCAGCAAACTGGCCTGACCTGAAACCCGTGAACAAACTATAAAGGATATTCTGATAAAGATTCTCAGTCATCCAGGTCATAGTCATTCAAACATTTTTGAATTAAAAAACATTCCTGGATGGGAAGCAAAATGTCTTCAAACCTTGGAAAACAAGTCCAGTGGATTGTTTTTTAAACTTTTACGAAAAAAAAAAAAAGGATGACAAACTAAAATGCAGATGATCTGAAAGCCGTAAACAACAGTAGCCTGAGCCGATCACCTCTATACCATGCTGCTTTGGTGCAACAGTTTATGCCGTTGGATCTCAGACAGAGCAATAAGTGTATGTGGAGTTTGGATATATGTTTCAGTCACCAATCATATCTGTATTAAAGTTTTTCATGATTTAGGTTGTTTATCTATGTTGAGAATATTTCCAGTTTTCACCAGTTTCTAAAGAATAAACATCATAATTAACCACTATATTTTATTAAATGTGTCACTCTATGAATGATGAGTCTATTTAATATAAATTAGAGATTTACATATATAAAGTATATTTTCAAAAAAAAAAAAAAGTTGAGAAGCATTTGAATTTACCTTGTAAGATGTACCACCACAAACTGTGAACTACTTTTTGTCAACTTACAAGTATTCCTGTTGATACATGAATGCATCATCCAACCATTATGCCTATAGTTCCAATGGGGCAATCTTTAAAACAGACAGACAGCATGGAGATTATAGCTAGTCAGACAAGAAGCCTCTCCAACCAGACAAGACAGACACGGGAGGGAGTTAGGATGAGATTTGTATGGGAAGCAAAGGCGGGGGAGAGGCTGTGTCATAGTAAGGGTAGACCAATGGAGCGCGGAGGCCCTCATGCCCCTGCTGATCACAACAGGGGATTAATTATGTCAGCATAATAAGTACAAATGGTGATCTGAACGTGGAATTAGCCCCCTGAGCAGAGGCTGTTGCAACGCACACTGGAGTGGGAGAGTGGGTGGTAATGGAGGGGGCATTGTCCCAATTTGTCCCAGTCTGGGCATCCACAGGGATGGAACCTCGGGTGGGGTATGTTGTCTGTCGGGTTGGCAGACTGACTGGTTGGCAAACTAGTCGAAGTGCCTGGCTGGTCGGGTGGGTGGTGGGCGAGCTTGGTCAGTCATCTCTGTTATAATTTGCATGGGTGTCAGTCTCAGTGGCAGCCAAACAACTTTCCGGCTGAGCAGGAGCTGTTTCCTTTGTTTATTTCACAGTATGACCCATATCACCCAGTTGAGCTACAAGATAAACTCACTGTTCAGTTAAAAGTTTGAAGAATGTAAAAAGTTTTTACTTTTTCTCATTTTTAGTCAAATTATCCCCCTGGTAAATTATGCAGAGAGTTTTTCACCTTCTTTTATGATGTTTTTGTTAGAACAAGTTTTGGATACAGCTTAGTGTCAGATTGAGGTCATGCTGCCCCAGAACTCAGTACAAAGGCAACATGACCATTCATCCTCAGCCTCCCCATTGTAACGGTTGTTGTCTCTCCTGGCTAAATGCCTGCTGATGTCACACATTTTCTGTGCAAAAATGTAAACACACTTGGATTTCATAAAAACTTTTACATAACATGTTAACAGATTGTATTTTATGCATGTCCTCAGTATGTGAAAGCTAGCTAATGTTTGGAATTGGGAGCCAGCATAGAAGAATGTAAAAAACATACAGCTCCATACATACATTTAAGTAAACCTCAATTACTATCCAATCTATGGCAACCTTTATTTATCTAAACAGATATGAGTTTTGCTGGAAACAGACTCATATCCAGCACTCAACTTTATTTACCTGAATAGGTAAACATATTTCTCATCTAATGAAAATGGCAACATTTTTCAACAGCACTGTTGTGTGGTAAGGTACCTGCACCAGGTAAATTTGCATCTCCTTTAAATGTAAAACTTTTTCCCCAGTCTTGTTTAACATTTATGAAGTAAACATTTCGCAGCCTCCTTTTTTATTTTGCTTTCTGATAGACTATTTTTCCAGGTGCAAGGCAAGGAGGATAAACTGAAGCTTTACTTAAGTTTTTTTTTTCACCAATGACACTGTATCAGAGATGGCAAAAGTACTCACTTTCCGTACTTGAGTAAAAGTACAGATACTTGTGTTAAAAAAAATACTCTGGTAAAAGTGAAAGTTCTGATTAAACTTCTTTACTAAAGTAAAAGTAACAAAGTACAGGCTTGTAAATTTACTTAAAGTATAAAAGTAAAAGTAGAAACCACTTTTTTCATGCCGTTGCCTACATTTTAAATGGATGTCTGCCAATAGGACTAGATCTCCGTTGTGTTCATTTTCAATCATCTCGTCGTCCATGCTACTATGCTAACGCCACCGCCACCAAGCTGCAATGATTTGCCGCCAATGAATACCGCCGAATCTGTCGATTCATCTTGTAGTGGTGCGTCAAATGCAACGTAGATTCCCATCCAATTAGATTGAATTTGGTATTGATGACCTGAAAAATAATAACAGTAACTCCATTGAAATGATTCAAAACTAAAGTAACGAGCCAATTTTTTAAAAATGTAAGGAGTAGAAGTAAAAAGTCGCCATAAAATTAAGTAGTAAAGTAAAGTAAAAATATCAGAAAAATCTACTTGAGTACAGTGACGAAGTATTTGTACTTCGTTACTTCCCATCTCTGCACTGTATGTCCAGTTGCTCACTCCACGCTGAACTTCATTGCTAACCCAAAACAATGTCAAACCAAATTTAAACATCACAAATACTGAAGGAAAAACAATAAATGTTTCAATGCTACCTGTATCGTCCAGTCTGATCGTACTCTGTTCACATATGAAAGGCAAGATCCCTCTATGTTTTCCAAAAGCTATCTTATGCTAAATATCTACACATCAACATATCTGTAAAATGGCCAGGGGGTTACAGGATATGATCATGGACTTCTAAAGACGGGAACTTTTTTGGTCATTTGTTTTTTTGCACTTACTGTAAAGTAAATATATCAAATCCCTCCATCCTTACTATAATTACTTCAAGCTTCTTAGTTGTCAACATAAGCTAGACAAAACAGACCTGGAGCTGGTTTCCTTTTAGTCAATGAAACTTCTAGCAGGCAGGTGTAGATAATGATTTCCCCTTTAATGCAGTTGGGCTGCAGAGAGGCAATGTCACATGCAGACTCAGGCCTCATAAATCCCTGCTCTATGATGAGCACTCTCCATACAACTTATGAAGATCAGAAGCACCCAGTTAAGATGCTGACCCATAAACATGCTACCTTTCTGCTCTGATGGTGCTGTCAATTTTCATATTTCACTATTTATTAGGCCCAGAGTCGTGAGATATAACCCCGGCAGAGCCTAGTCAAGGACTGCATTTGTGGTGTTGACAAACAGTTTATGGAGAAAGCAAGGAAGAAACCAAATTGATGTTTTAATTATGAAGACAATGATACTGTTTCTGCAAATAATAGCTTCCTGTCTTCGATATTTTATTCAGAATGGTGGTTGACTCTTTTAAGCATGTTTTTCAAATGCCAGTCTTAAAAATGAAGTAGTTAATATAGATCTTTCTAAATTAAGCATTTTTTCAAGACAACATAATACCCATGTTGTCATGCTTCTCTTTTAGCCTTTCCAAAGTCTCCTTTTCTTTACTTACCTGCCCTTTCCATCCTCCAGCGTATCCCCACTACTCAGCTCTAATCTGAAGGACTAAAGGGAAATACGTCTTTGTGCTGCCAAACACAGAATATCTGCTATTATTTGCAGAAATAGTAGCATCCTCTTCATAATTAAACATCAATTTGGTTTTGTCCTTGCTTTCTCCATAAACTGTTTGTCTGCACTACAATTCCATTCATTATCTACACTCTGCCGGGTTATATCTGAGGACTCTGGGCCTAATAAATAGTGGAATATGAAAGGCAGGTGTAGATAATGATTTTTCCTCTAATGCAGTGAGGCTGCTGAGAGGCAATGTCACATGCAGACTTAGGCCTCATAAATCCCAACTTCAACTCTGGGTGTATTCACCTCCTCGTGAAACTCTGTTCAACGCATAAGGGTCTACTCCATAAATTTAAAAAACAAGAAAAAAAATTGTACACACTGTAAAATATTGTAAACTAGTCATTGTTTGTCATGCAAGGTGAGATCAGATTGCAGGGGAAAGCAATCCAGATAGAATACCTTGACTTTCATGTCCGCAAGCTACAATCTTTTTATTTATTTATTTATTTATTTATTTATTTTTTGGGGGGGGGGGGTTAATGCCTTCCCAGGGAATAACAGATGTGTTTTGGGTCTGTCCAGGGGTCACCTCAAATAGGAGAATGGTCAGAAAACCTTTTGGATATCTTCAAGAATGGAACAGGGGAATGCTAACAGAAGCTGAAACCACCTAAACTGGTTACTTTTTATGTGCAGGGACTCTGTTCTGATCTTCCCCTAAATAATGAAACACCTTACCCTGTCTTATAGGCCAAGTCCAGTCACCTGGAGGAAGATTATTTTAGCAGCTTGAATCTAGGATGTTCTTTTTTATAATGACTGGCATATCAAGGATGTGGGTGAGGGTTAGAACAATTGTCATTTTTATGGTTCTGTTCAGTTTGGTTTTGGACTTATGAGGACTTTTTGTGTTCACCCTGTCAGTATTCAGCCACCAGCAGTTATCCTACCAATTCAGTCTGCCTCCAGCCACCACCCCACAGTAGATTATCTCCACCTGTTCCCACTAATTAGTTACTCAGTTCACCTGTTCACCCGCCTACTTATGCCTGCCTCTGCCTATTCATCTCTACCAGAACGTCTCACTTTCTTTATTGCTCTTCCATGTGATTTGCCTTTGCTTCGCTAGCTCATGTATGCTCTGTCAGCCTGGGTCACTTTCATGACGCAGGTTTACTGAAAACTCTTAAGTTGTCTAAACCTGAAAATCAGGTTGTTTTATTCCCCGATTTAGTCAGATTTTTTTCATGGCTTTGTGCATTAAAACCTAAAATAATATATATATTTTTATATTAATTTAATAAAAAATGTAATGATAAAAAAAAAATTCACTAGGTACGTTAGACACATTAGGTGCATATGTCCGTTTGATGATGATATTATTAAAGAATGATTGGCAATTTTTCACTTCGAATTAAATATTTATAGGGAGAGGATTCAGCTACTCAATAGATGGAATATGAGATTTATTTCTTTTTGGTTTGTTTAATACAAGCGACATACAGATCATTTTATTTTATGTATTCATTTCTTACATTACATGAAGACCTACTGAAATTATTTTCAGATTACACATTAATATATTCATTAATTCCGTGAGGGGGGGGGGGGTTACTTTAGGGTTAGGATTAGGATTCACTTGTTGATAACCTTCTGAGCCTACTGGCAGTCTATACCCATTCTATGGTACTGATATCCGCTAATGACCAACATTTATTGGGATGATAACGTTCAAAGCGGTTGCAAACAACCTCTTACTGTGTAATGGAAGACAACATCAGACTTAGGAGGAACCCCATGAGATGATGAACAGGTCCTATCTATTAGAACAGCAATTTTATTTTTCATTTTCAACTGCTGCCAGATGATTTGTTCCTAAATACATACATCAATCTACCACCATTCGAGAAATAACCCCATAATGTTATTGGTATCACAACAAACTATGGCAAGCAATTTGGATATGTATGTATGATATATGAACAAATATTCTGGATCTCTAGAATTTATGTTCATATGTCCAGATTGCTATAATACTGGTCAGTGTTTATATTATTTTGACTATGAAGAAATGTATTTCAGATATCATAAATACATTTAGTCAAGCTGATAAATGTGAAAACGGTGTATAAATGTGTAAGCATTTCTAGGTAACTTAATTCATACTGTGCTGGTAAAGATTCTCAGACCAGGTCCTAGTCATTCCAAAAAAGTAAAAAAATATTCCAGTGGACTATGTTTCCAAGTTTGAAGACGTTTTACTTCCCATCCAAAATGCTTTTCCGTTCAAAATGTCAGAAATGGTGTTCCAAGCTTTATAGAGTAGCCCAAACAAAGCTTTGTTTTGGCTTAGAAAACATGCAAATTGAACCTGAAGAACAGGTCCACCTCTTAGGAATGGGGAGTCGTTTGAGGTCTTTGTTAGCCTGTAATACCCAATACTGGTCTATGCCTCTGAAGGGGGAGTCTTCTGGTTCATTTCGCATGTGTTTTTTTTTGTTTTGTTGTTGTTCTTTTTTACTTTTATGAATTTTTGGAATGGTTAAAACCAACTCAAACAATGTGCTAAAACATGTGATAAAGAAAAGAGGTAACAGCCTTAAAATACTACTAATCATTTATATTTCAGTTGAAATGGTGTTGCAGGCATTGTCACATTGTTCACTTGGATGTGCCATTTAAATCTGAGAAGGAAGCCTGTTTATAAGCTTTCTATTTTAAAGTATATGAATAGTATTTATTTTCATTAGCAACTAACATGCAGTACTACACATTTTTCACATTATGTCATGTTTCAAACAGTGGGGGCAACTTTTATAGGGAATTTTTGTTATACTGTATATAAGCACAAACTAGCACAAATAAAATTGACCTGATAATATTTATAGCTTTGGTAGATTTAGGTTTAAACAATGAACAAAAAAATTCTAGCTGAAGAAGAATTTTTGGAGTGACCAACCAGTGTATAACTGGAATCTACTTTTGAGTGCATTCTCCAAAGATTTGCTGTGAAATTACCAAGGAAATCATATATAAAGTTTGTCAGTTATTAAAAAGGTTTGATTATTTTCTTAACTGTAATGGTTTTTCATTTATTATTGAAGGGCCCTTATAAAAATAAAATGTGAATAAAAATATATTTTGATTTTATTCACAGTATTTTACATTGTTTTAATATATTTTATGAGATGGCTCATTATGAATTATTACTAATCTATTATTATTAATCTATCATCTTTAACTTAAATGTACATATGAAATCTGTGAAGTCAATACTATTTGAAATCAACTTTGACAACAACTGTAGTTGTTTTTGGAATGTATCCAGCAGTTGTCCGCTTCTAGGATTCTGTTCAAAGACGGCTTTAAGCTGGCAGATTCGATTGTAAGAATACCAATCAACTTAAATTCAACGCTAGTATCAAAATTGTTCCTCAGGTATCAGACCTTTCCACTTTCCACAACACAAAGCCACAACATATATTGTCCTGTCATCTGAGTCATCAACAGATCTGCTATTTGGATCTCATTACAATTTTTTTTTACTTAAAATACATTTATTTTCCAGGCTGAGTTGTGTTTTTTATTATTATCATTGCCAAAAACTTGATATTAGCACCGGTATAGTTTAAACAGAAACAATACAAGAGAGAAAAGAGAAAATACGAGACTTTTCAAAACTCAGCATATAAACTGCTAAAATAAGTTTGCACAGTATTAGACATGAGAGACAACATGATGGTCAGATACACATACATCCAGATAATACCTGATGAATGATATGATAAGATAAATCTGCCACCACCGTGTTTCACTATGAGGAGGGTGTGTTTACGTTGAAATATAGAGTGATTCTCACATAATCTATGGGGCTAATGAGTTTATTTTACGAATCATGTCGATTCTGGAGGCAAAAATCTTAATTGAAATATATTTGGGGGCATCAGAATATTAATGCAGTTAACCTTTTTTTTTTTCAAGATACATGTAATTGTAGAACAGAGGTTCCAAACATTTCAGCCTGTGACCTCCCTCACTAGAAATAGTGAAGCAGTTATATCCATTTCTAAAAAATGCATGTTTCTTGAATATTCTAGTTATTATTTCAAATGTAATTTTAGTGGTGTGCAGCAGAAATTAAAGTACTTCACCTGTACAGAGGGCTTAGTTCTAAGACATATTGACCTTTGTCAAATGTGTTGCCTACTCTCTCTCAATAAGAGGCCAAAGAATGCCTAAAGAATATCTTGAAATTTGTTTCCAATTATTTAATGGGGCATTTTTCTATGTAATGGTATATTTCATATTTGGATCATGTATAAAAAAAAAAAGAAAAGAATGTTACATCTACTCATATCATGGAACATTTATTAATTTGGCCCTGCATATACCTCATTGATCATATCCTAGTGATCCAGTGATTGTCAAAACCATCTTGCGACCCCCTACTTGTGACCTCCCAGGGGGTCTCCAGCCCCACTTTTGGAACTGCTGTTGTAGAAGAAAATTTAGGCTGAAAAACAGGTATTTTCAAATAAACGATAAACTACAAAGTTGTTATATTCTCTTTCTTACAATCCCAGTAAAGCTGAACATTCTGTTTGGAGCTGGAAAAAGAAAATACTTTTAAAACACATGATTTTTTTACAAGCTACTGTAAATGTTAATGAATGGTTATTTTAGTTTCAAATATAGATATATTGCTGATTAAAACCTTAGAACATGATTTAACTGCTGACTGGAAGGGTTAATTTAAAGGTTCTTGGTGTCTACATCTGGAGGAAAATAAATAACCTTTATTTGCTTTCACACCACAGTAATAGCTCCATTCTATCCATAAATGTGCCAGTTCATTTTGACCCAAAAATCCCACATCAGTGTAAGGGCCCCTGCCTGGCGAGCCATGACTGATGATGCATATTGACTCACTCTAGACCCCCCTTAGGTGAGTGCTGTTCTGTGTCACTTACTGGAACACCCTCTCCAAAAATACAATGGATACCTCACAGAACCATAACCAAACACATCCATCCATGTAAAAAAAAAAGAAAAAAAAAAGGGCTTTGCTAATGACTCAGAGGACAGTTTTCTTTGCCTTTCTCTACAACCACATACCTCACCATCACCACCCCTTCAAGCTCAAAATATCCAGCATGCATCAGCCCAGGTGCTCTTTAAATATAGAAAAATGGGATTAAAATAACAAATGAACATTCATAGCCAAAGTTGTCAACGCTGTGACCAGTGGGAAGAGTTTTGTGTACTCAGACAAATGAGATGATGTCACCTTTGCTTTTATCTAGGAAAGAGACTGCAAAAAAGGGAAAAAATAAGACATATTTCTCCCAAAAAGAGATGGATTCACACTAGCAACATAGCTTTTACCATGCTAAAAAGGAATGTTTCCTTTGTTTATCAATCTAATATTCTTATGAATTTAGTAGTAATTTAATATTTGAATGCAGGCAGTTCTATGGTGAGAATGTGACTATGATTATACTAGCCCAATGGGACAAAACCAAGTATCAAAATACCTCATGGCATTTGTCTTACAAAGGCACACATTGTGCTTCTGAGAAACACAAATGCACTGTAGCACCATTTCCTCTTATTGACGCTCTTGGCATGTGTAATATTTACAAAAATGTTATGGCTTGACAACCTACAATTAAACCTGTCATAACAGAACCCATCCAAAAAGCCAGACAGGAAGGAGGAGATGTTAGGAGTGATGTCAGTCTGGCGGATGAGGAGGGGAGGCACGCAGGCAAGTAAACAGCTGTTCTGTGATTGTCTGTGGTTCTGTGGGGTGTGAAAATTTGTTGTGTGTTTGTGATGTTATCACAGAACACAATGGTTTTATGTTTGTGGGTACTTGAGAAGTTTGACCCTGTTAATTGGTGCCTGTCATATTTAGGAAACCAGAGTTTGCTGCTCAACGTTGCTTTTAATAGTGCATCTCATTAAATGAGATCACTACATTAATTAGAAGTAAATGTATTTCAGTGAAATAATTCAAAAGCCGAAATCCTTTATAATATAGATTCATTATAAACTTGATAAGTGATCTAGTTCTAGGATTTTAAACCAATGAAACCCCTGAATTTCACGTGGAGTATTTGGAGATCCTGGGTTCTTTTAGCATGATGTTTGCATGTTCTCTCTGAGCATATGAGTTGATACTTACCGGGTACTACTCTGTCTAAAAACAAGCCAGTTAGGTTAACTGTTCTCTCTTAATTAGCTCTCAGTGTGAATAAATGTCTATGTGGGTTTACCCTATGATGAACTGCTCACCTTTTCAGGGTGCAAAACTTGTCACTGACAGCCTCCACAATGAGGGCAAATCGCACAATGTAAAAGAAATGGGCTGCTCACAGGCTTCTCTGTCATAAATAGTTCACTGGAAGGTACATTTGTAGGGAAAGCTGTAGACCACTAAATGGGATAGTACTGCATGGTATGGATTTTTAAGGAAAGTCCACTGAAGAGTTAAAAGGACATATAAAGAAAGATCAATTGTGGCTAAGTCAATAAAGCGGGACTACAACTAAGTCTTTTTCTGTATAGATTAAGTGCAGCAATATGGCGGAAAATTATATCACCATATGAACCATTCAAATCAGTCAATATCAATAAATATTGATGTGTTTTCTTTACCTATATTGGCCAAAAGCCCGTATTTATATTGTAACTCCAAACCTGTTTAAACATAACCTTTGACCTTTAAAAATAAGTCAGCCCTAGTACCAACCTAGCTTAACTTGGCTGTTAGAAGGTGGTTGGATAAATATTTTTCTCTGCCAAAACCCCCAGAACACCATGTGTTTTGTTTTTTGTCAGTGTTAAGTGGAATTATTTTAAATTTTATTGGATTTATTTACTATTGATATTGATCATTGAGCTATATTTTGCTTTATCGCTTAGCCCTAATTGCAACACTACGGCAGGACATTTCATGGTATTTAACACTACCATCCACAGAAAAGAGATAAATAGATGCTGACTTTATTCTCCAGTCAAACTTCGGGCTTGTCCAAGATGTCAAAAGTATTATAGCTCATAACAATCACTACATCAGCAGCTAATGATCTTCATTCCATTCTGCAGAGATGCAATAACCTATACTAATGCGTAGAGAGAAATTGTCAACATAATTTTAGACTTTTCAAAAAGCTAAAAGGATGGATCTCTTTTCTAGCTTTCATCATGTTTGTATTACCGTACATCTATTTTTGTTACAACCTTTCAGAGCCAGTCTAAGAAAAAAGTATGTAGGATTCCAGTCCACAGAAAGAAATGTATGCATTATACATACACATATATATATGAAAATATATGAAATAACTAATATGTAATATTCTGATTTATTTACATATACTTTAAAAAAAAATGCAAGGAAACTCAGAGTGTTTCACCTCTTACTAGTCAACAGCGAGAACCTTAACTCATGTTCTTTTGACCACAAACGTATCTAAATGGTTGATGCAGATTTGGTTGGTGCAACTGCTACCGGTACTTCTTTTTCAGAAATCAGTCTCCAAATTGTCTATCTCATCATATTTCATTAGTCCTCAGCTATCATTCTGTCTCTGTCTCTGCTTTGAAGTTCAGCCACTTTTGAAGCAAAGCAGAGTTCAGTGAAACAGAATGCGGGGGAGCGAAGGTGGAAAAGAAATCTCCTTGTAATACTTCTCTGAATTATTACAGGCATGTGAGCATGTAACTCTAGCTATGGAAGTAGAGTGCTTTTGGAGTCTATGTGTAAATGGATCTAGTCAGAGGTGAAGAGAAAACAAGTCTGACCTCATGCACTGTGCACCGGGGAGGTCAACCTGTCTGTTTGGTTTTCTGAGCCAGGACCATGCGCTCTGTTTGAGAAGAGGGAATGCCCGTGCTGACATCGTAAATTACATAGTCGGTTTGTTTCGCGAAGCCTGTCAGTGTCTGTGTCTGTTTGCTACTCACTTTAAGCATGTTCATATAAATATGTCATCCCAGCCTCTCATGGAGCCACATTGCTCATTTTCTTTACCTTTTCCTGGACTGCAACCACAATTATATTGCTGTTTTACTCACAGATATGATTCAACATGGAGATGACGGGGCCTCTTAAATGCCATTTACTGGGTCTTGGCATTGAGATAATTGAAAATGCCAGTAAAAGTGCTTAGGAGAAATTCCAACAGGATTATCCCCCCAGTAACATGGACAGACAGAGGGCTTGTCTCTAGAGAACACAAAAGAACTTGTCTCCATATCATAAAACCTGCTCTGTTCCCCTGCTTTTTTAATGAAACTGCCGCTATGCCAGCCCTGGGAGGGGAGTTAGAGTAACATCTTCGTTTTTCTTTTTTTGTGTGTGGTGGGGGGGGAGTTTGTAATATGTGTGTACGTGTTTCATAGATGGGCGGAGAGGGTGAGAGTGTTGAGGGGGGTAGGGCAGGGGGTATTGTTGGGCAGTTTTCCTACCCTCTCTCTTTCGAAAGCCAGTGTTGTCGGTGCATCATATAAAAGAAGATATACAAGCAATTCACATGCAAATGTTGAGAGTGATTTAGAAAAGAGGGGGAGAAAGGGGAAATGTGCTATTCAAAGCCAGTGGAAGAAAGGGGGAAGGCAAGAGGGCTGAGCAGATTGGAGGTGGTTGGAGGGGGGGTCACATTAAGTTTTAGAGAGGGAGGTGTGAGTTGGTGGTGCTGTGAAACAGAGAGACATTTGTGTAATCTGGCTTTATGTATCTCCACTTCTGAATAATAACGTGGAGAAAAAGAAGACTTACCTCATCTGCCTGGTAGAGCCAAGGCATAAATAAAAGAAAAAAACTCAACAATGGAATTACTATTGCCCCAGTCTCTGTGTTGAAGCTACATCACCAGTATTCTTTGGAGCCACTGGCAAGAAGATTAATGTTTAGTTAAATATCAGTGTGGGAGCTGCTGGAGCAGGGAGAGGGGAGGAGGAAGAGAGTTGCTTACTGGCTCTTTTAAACTTAGTCAGCCCTGGCTCTCTTTGTAATTATCCTGTGTTGCCATGGATGAGTCTCAGACGCTTCCCTCTTAAGTTTTGCTCAAACCAGGTTTAGAAGTTAGATGTATGCATTTCTAAGCAGTTTTACCGGTTATATCTCATTAAACAGTTGAGGAGCGAGCTGCTTTCTTTGTATGTCTACAGGTTGTGACCTTAGGAGCCTATTGCTCCATATGGCCAACAACATCTTTTGGGTAATAAATGGCCATTTTGCTATTTCATACTTTTGTGTTTATGGTAAATGTGAATTCAAATCCAGTGAAGAACATTTTTTTTTTCACAATGGAGAATAATGATATGAAGTAAAAGTCTCTCGTGACTCTCTTTAAAGGTTAATACGATTTCAAATCCTAGCAGGAGTGTATAAGGCTTAGTTCATTTATAACACAAGGTTCAATAGGCCAAAAAAGGAATTAGTTCTAAAATAAATGTAAGTAGTGTCATAAAAAATGT